>NC_034606.1:63640429-63643074 GCF_900095145.1 Mus pahari | reverse complement strand
CCCTGGCTGTCCTAGAACTCACTTTGTAGACCAGGCTGGCCTTGAACTCAGAAATCCACCTGCCTCTGCCTCCCAAGTGCTGGGATTAAAGGCGTGTGCCACCACCCCTGGCTAAAGCAGGAGGTCTTAAAGGAAACTCCTTAAGACTCAGAAAAATGGGGCCGGAGAGATGACTCAGTGGTTAAGAGCGCTGACTGCTCTTCTGAGAGGTCCTGAGTTCAATTCCCAGCAGCCACATGGTGACTCACAACCATCTGCAATGGGATCTGATGGGATCCCTTTGTAGTATATCTGAAGACAGTTACAGTGTACCCATATAAATAAAAATAAATGTCTTTAATATATATATATATTTAAATATATATATATATATATATATATATATATATATATATATTTCAAAGTGACTCAGGATGTAAGGAACTCATAGGTTCCTGAAGATCTCTGAAACTTCCCATATTCACAAATCCCCTCCATCCCCGAGGTTACTCAAGCTGTACAGCTCTCTGCCCCATCAAGCTGCCTGCAGATTGTACGAGCAGGGCTCTGGCAGTCATGAACTGTCCTCCATGAGGGGTGGACTTTTGGTGACATAGATGCCTTTGAGCTGTCCCTACTCACACACACTCCTGTAACACCAGTGAACTCATTGGCTCACCACACTGAACCTTGGTGACATTGTCAGCTTGCTCAGCTATCGGTTCCATGGCTGGGACGAGTAGACATTTATCACATCTCCCAAGGATTAGTGACACATAACTATATAGAGAGTTCAAAGGCAATCTGGCTTCTCAAGACCCTGCCTAGAAAACAATAGCAAAACTAAACCAAACCAAACCAACGGAACAAACGAACAAAAACAGGTAAGATGGACTCTATCTGAGAGAGGTTCCAATATTTCTTTGGGGTGGAGGTCCAGAAAGAAGAGCATGGCTACAGCTCCACAGGGAGCTCTACTTGGACATGTTAACTTGAACCAACCTAAAGAGAGGCCAAACCTACTTCATCCTGAGACCGGACTCTTATCTTAAGAGACAAGCCTGAGAACTTAACCTGCAACTGAACCCAAGCTGTACCCAAGTACCAGGAAGGACCCCATGGCTTGTCCTCAGCCCATACCCCAGAGTTACTCCTTAGCTACTTCCTAGCAACAGACAAAGATTAGTCTGGGGGCTGGAGAGATGGCTCAGTAGTTAAGAGCACTGACTGCTCTTCCGAAGGCACTGAGTTCAAATCCCAGCAACCACATGGTGGCTCACAACCATCTGTAATGAGATCTGGAGCCCTCTTCTGGAGTGTCTGAAGACAGCTACAGTGTACTTACATATAATAAATAAATAAATAAATCTTTTAAAAAAGATTAGTCTGAGTGTTTCAGATGTACTTTCAGACCATTTGTGATTATTCGTTGTCTTGCCGACCCACCAGTCAGCTGACAATAGTCATCCAATCAGATGCCTGCCAGACTGGACACCCCCTCACTTGCTCCCATTTCCTATAAAACCCTGTCCCAGTGAGGGCTGGGGGCTGCTTCACTAAACTGTCCTGTGGGTCAGTGGTGAGTAAGCACAAACTCGAGACAGTAATAAAGAGACTCTAATGTGACTACATCAGAATCAGCTCCTGGTTGGTCTTTTGGGGGCTCTCGAAGGAGACATAACAATAAGGAAAGATGTGTGAACAGTCAGCACATCCAGGGGAAAACCCAGAAGTTGAGAGGGAGTGGTCATAGTGGTGTGTGCCTGTAATTCTAGTACAGAGGAGAGTGCGGTAGGAATATCCTCACACGCTTGGGATGCTTCTGGGCTATAGAGTAAATTCCACATTGCCTCAAAAGTATAGCAAGATCTCATCTCAAAAAATGCCAGTAAGGTAATCCCAGCCTTTGGGAGGCAGAGGCAGGGAGATCGATCGCTAAATTCAAGGCCAGCCTGGTCTACAGCATGAGTTCCAGAACAGTCAGGGCTACACAGAGGAATTCTGGGCTTTAGTTGGGTTCCTATTGCTACAATGAAAACACCATGATCAACAAGCAAGTTGGGGAGGAAAGGATTTTATCAGCTTACACTTCCACATTGCTGTTCTTCATCAAAGGAAATCAGGACAGAAACTCAAACAGGGCAGGAACCCGGAGGCAGGAGCTGATGCAGAGGCCATGGAGGGGTGCTACCTACTGGCTTGCTCTTCATTGCTTGCTCAGCCTACTTTCTCATAGAACCCAGGACCTCCAGTTCAGGGAGAGCACCACCCACAATGGGCTGGGCCCTCCCATGGTCAATCACTGATTGAGAAAATGCCTTACAGCAGGACTGAGATTTATGAATCCAGATCTTCACATCTCTGCCTCCCAGTGCTGGGATTAAAGGTGATAGCGACTGTGTCTATCCTATTGGGCTTTTAAATTTAATGTGTGTGTGTGTGTTTGTGTGTGTGTGTGTGTGTGTGTGTGTGTGTGTAGGCACCTCTGTGTCATGATGCTCAAATGGAGGAGGTTATAGACATAGTTGCACATATCTCTAATCTCAACACTTAAGACACTGAGACAAGCCAGGCGTGGTGGCGCACGCCTTTAATCCCAGCACTCAGGAGGCAGAGGCAGGCGGATTTCTGAGTTCGAGGCCAGCCTGGTCTACAGAGTGAGTTCC
>NC_034606.1:63630203-63639794 GCF_900095145.1 Mus pahari | reverse complement strand
ACTCACTCTGTAGACCAGGCTGGCCTCGAACTCAGAAATCCACCTGCCTCTGCCTCCCGAGTGCTGGGATTAAAGGCGTGTGCCACCATGCCCAGCTGTTTTGTTCTTCTTAATGATTTACTTATTTTTACTTTATGTACATTGGTGATTGCACTGCACTTTATGTCTGTGTGAAGGTGTTGGATCCCCTGCAACAGGCATTAAACACAGTTGGGATCTGCTATGTGGGCACTGAGAATTGAACCCAGGACTTCTGGAAAAACAGCCGGTGCCCTTAATCCCTGAACCATCTCTCCAGTCCCCTTATTTTGTTTTTCTGAGACAGGGTTTCTCTGTGTAGCCTTGGCTATCCTGGAACTCACCCTGTAGACCAGGCTAGCCTCAAACTCAGAGATCTGCCTGTTTCTGCTCCCCATGTGCTGGGACTAAAGGTGTGTACCACCACTACCTGGCTATCCACTCATCTATCTGGTGTCCGTCTCTGGCTCAGCAGATAGAGAAACTTGTCACACAAACCTTACTGAGTTTGACCCCTAAAACTCACAGCAAAGGGAAAGAACTGACTCCTGACAATGGCACAGGTACAACACACACACACACACACACACACACACCTTCTATCTGGTGAACTTCTCAAGAAAAATGTACCCTCAATACTCAGGCCAGATTGGGGCTCAGAAACATTAGAAATGGTGGAGTTCTGGATCAAGCGGTTTGTCTTACCTCCCCATCCCGGGTCTCGATTGTCCTGATCAGAACCATTTTCTTGCTGTGGCTATCCTGGAGAGGCTCCACCTCAGGCACTGGAGAAGGCAGAGAGAGAGGGAGAACATGGCAAGGGTTGAAAGTCTATCCTTTCAGGCTCCCACGCCAACCCTCTGAAGGCCAGGAGCCTCAGTATATGGGAAGGAAGCAATCTAGGAAGAGCATGTCCAGAACAATCGGGGCAAAGGAGATGCAGGCTGGAAGCCAGGCGTGGAGGACTCACCAGTCGTCTTTAAACTTAGAGAGGCGAAGGAATGAACCGGCACTGAGATCCTGAGGGCAAAGCACACACTCTGGTCATTCCCTTCTCCAGGTCCCAATGCCTACCATCCACCCCTGCCCCGTCCCAGTAGCCTCGCCACTCACCGGCTCTCCTCCCCTTCCAGTAGCTTCCTGTAGGTGGCTATCTCGATGTCCAGGGCCATCTTGACGTTGAGGAGCTCCTGGTACTCTCGCAGGTGCCTCGCCATCTCTTCCTTCAGCTGTCGAAGCTCTTCCTCTAGCCGTGCTGCCCCGGCTTGGTACCCTCCAGCCTCCAGGGCGAACTGCTCTTCCAGCTCCCGCAGCTGTCTGAGCAGCGCCTCGTTCTGGGGAAGGGGAAGAAGATGCGGGCAGTCGGAAGGGTTTTCAGCATCCACCCACTGCCCCCAGACAGCCTCACAGTGCTCACCGTGCCGCGCAGCCCGTCCACCTCACATGTCAGACTCTGGATCTGACGTCGGGACTCATTCATCTCCTGTTTGGCCTGGCGTAGGGCCTCATGGTTGCGGTTGGCGGCGTCGGACAGGTCAGCATACTGCGCAGTAGCGGACAAGCCCGGCTGGGATGCGCGCCGCCATTCCCAGTGCCTCCCACCCCTGGTCCCCCAGGGTTCCCCCCTTGCTGTACTTTCGACTTATACCACTCCTCTGCCTCCTGCAGATTCTTCGCCGCGATGTTCTCGTACTGTGCACGGATGTCCCTCAGCGCCGCGGTCAGCTCTGGCTTCACTGTTGCCTCTACCTCCACCTGCTGCACCTGCTGGCTCTCCACGCTCACCTGCAGGTCTCGAAGCTCCTACGGGACAGGAAAGGCGGGGGTTGTGAATAGAAAATTAATTAATTAATTAAAAAGCTCCCCATTTTTCATGAACAAAAGGGGGTGCTAGGGAGTGCACCCCCCCTTCTGGATTCTGAGACCTGAGCCCAAGCTGCCCTTAAGCCAGTTGTCAGGTTCAGGGTGTAGTTACCCCTCTCGCCAACAGGTGGCGCATGGGTGGGAGTCAAAAAAACACCTGTAAAGGGTGGGGTTGTCATCAAAACGCATCCTTGTAGTCTGCGCATCTCCAGCAAGGTCTCTCCCAAGCCTTCCCAGACACCCCGATCACCCACCTCTTCGTGTAGCTTCTTGAGGAACTCAATTTCATCCATCAGAGACTCAATCTTGCGCTCCAGTTCTAGGCGGGACAGAGTGGCGTCGTCCACGTCCTTTGTGAACGGGAATAGGGGATCAACAGGAGGGCTCCTCAGGCCAGGGAAGGGCCAGATCTTCCCCGTCTGCCTCGGAAGCACGGAGTGGCCTCCCCTAACCCACCGATACCACCCTGGAGACGCAGCTGGGGTGCAGCTGGGGTGTTTGGGATTCGACGTGACCCCTCACTCACCTTACGGAAGAGCACCAGGTTGTGCTCCGCATCCTCTCGCTTGCGGGTTTCTTCTTCTAACCTGACAGGCAGAATGGGAAGATGCTGAACTGCGAGGTGACCTCCCAGACCTCGTGCCACATCCAGCACCCCGCCCCCATTTGCTTATGCAGCTGTCCTGGATTTAAAAGGAGGGATTCAGTCTGCCCGTCTAACGGATTGGGAACAGAGAAGGGAGTCCCCTTAGTGTCTGGTCACTTCCGCTAGACTCTCGGAGCAAAGAGCAGGGAGGGGGCCGGCTAGGATGCTACAGGCTCGCCCTGGGGTTGGCCAGCCCGGCCACGCCCTAGGGCTGTTGGATCTGGAGGGGAAGGCAGGGGGAGAGGGGGGAGCGTCGGGCAGGCCCGGTCTTGCCCTCTGACCTCTGCTTGAGCGCCGCCAGGTCCTCCGCCAGCCCATCGCGTTCCACCTGCACCCGGTCGCGCTCCCGGCCCAGCAGCTCCAGTTCGCGCCGCAGCTCGCGCAGCTCCTGCTGGCACAGCTGGTCGGCACGCGCCGGCTCCTGGCCCCGCGCCTGGCTCAGCTCCCCGCGCAGGGCTGCGTTCTGCTGCTCCAGGAAGCGCACCTTCTCGATGAAGTTGGCGAAGCGGTCGTTGAGCTCCTGTAGCTCTTGCTTCTCGTTGCTCCGAGTGGCCAGGAACTCTTGGTTGAGGGCCTCGGCCATGGAGAAATCGAGGCGCTCCGAGGGCAAGCGCAGGGCCCCCGCTCGAGGGGCACGAAAGCTGCCCAGCCGTGCCGAGGAGCTCGGGGACCCCGAGCCCAGCAGGCGACTACTGGAGAAGCGAGAGCTGGACGAGTAGGAGAAAGCCCCGGGGGACAGTGAGGGCGGCGGCCCGAAGGTCCGGCGGTACGAGGTGGAGCTGATGCTGGACCGCAGGCCCGACGAGTGATGATGGCTCATGCTGGCGGAAGATGGCATTCAGCGCTTGGCAGAACTAGGCCGGGTGGCAAGGAGCTGCAGACCGATGCGGGGCGGCTTTATAGCCCTGCGGCCTCCGGGGAGGGGGTGTGGGGGGGCATGACAGCTCCTCCCACTGGCCTGACTTCAGCCTTGGGCTGTGTGGGGAGGGGGATGCCCCACCCTGCAGAGCGACGACACCACCCCTTCTCTCTCCTGGTTGCTGGCGCCCTGCCTGCTTGATTCCCCCTTGTTGCTGGCTGAGATCCGGGATGTGATGGCAGGTTGGAGGTGGGCTAAGGGTCGGAGCCTTTGAGCCCTTTGAGCGTGCATCCAGCACTGGAGCCCAGAACGGGGAGACATGGCTTGACCTGGGGTGCCCTCTCAGAAGAGGGGGTAAAAATTAGGGAATAGGAGGACCTGAGGTAAAAGGGCAAGTTTTGGGCAATGAGAAGTGGGGTAGGTGGAGGGAAAGCTAGTCTGGCCTAAGCCAGGGAATTTGTGCCTCCTCCTGTCTCCTGAAACTGGGGTTCTCCTTTCACCTGTTGTTAACTGCCCCCATCATTGGCCACAACCGAGGGCTGAGGCAGAGGGGGCTGGGGAAGAGCTTATCTCTGCCAACTCCCCAGGGCACGGTAAAGGGCTGGTGATTGGCGCCAGCTCTGCGGCTAATGGACTGACCAGCTCCCCTCCCCCTGCCCTTGGCCCAGCAAAAGTTGCACGGTGACGGTTCCACCTTAAAGACACAGCCCCCAAACTTGGACGTAACCCCAACAAGAGTGGGCACCTCACAGGGGGCTGAGGGTGTCGGGGCTCCGAGGGTCTGTGCCATGCTGGAGGCTAAGCTGAGTGGGCCTGTGGTACATTTTCGGCCTTTACTGGATTAGTGCCCCCTCCACACCATCTGCTGGTCAGTCACAGGCCTTACGGGAACCAGAGGAATTCCTGAAGTAGGAAGGGGAGGGGGTCGGGGGATAGCAGCTGCCAGGGCTAGTATCGACTAGTAGGCACCAGTCTGCAGTGCAGAGGAGGTGCAGGTACCCAGACGTAGTGCAGATAAAGGGAGATGAGATGGGAAAGATGTCCAGCCACTACAGCCTGTTAGAGAGAGAGAAGTCCGCCGACAGGTCCACAGATAGCTTGCCCCATACTCACCGAGCCAGCTTGTAGATGCTACAAATATGCATGTGCAGAGTGTGCTCCATATGCCTGTGTGCACAGACGTTACAGGAATACACAACTACACCCCTTAACAGCGCCCCCACGCGCCAGTTAGCAGAAAGGCTGGTGTCTGACCTTTGTGTGACACACTGCTTCCAGAATGCAGACACAGGCAATCCAGGAGTGGACAGAGGCCGTCTGGATTCTCTGCAGGAGAAAGGATGCTGAGGCCCTTTGGGGTTGCTGAGAGCCATGTGTCTGCTACCACTGGGGACTCTGGGACTCTCAAACAGGATGAGTCTACCTCAGGTGTAAGAGAAGCAGGTTTGGGGCTCTAGGCTGGATGCCTGACTGGGATAAGGAGGATGGCTCCCTGCTGGTCAGTTCCTGCAGACTGCAGAGCAGAAAACTCCCCCACCTTCCGTGTGTCCTCCGAGATGGGTCAGAGCCAACGCCCAGTGCTGGCTTACATCCCTAGCTTTCCTTTCCTCTCCAGGCCCCTCCTTCCTTCCGGGCTATTAGTCTCTTCAGGCTCAGCTGCCAGGTCCTGCTCCTTGATGGATCTAGTTTGGTTGCTAGGGGGATGAGAAATGGGGGAGGGGGGAGGGAGAACAAGGCGAATAAGCCAGAGCCTGCCACACCCCAACTGTTGGAGTGGAGAGAGGTACCTTCGGATCTGGGCTGGGGTGAGGGACTGGTGGGTCAGAGGTGAGCCAGGCTGGGAGCTCTTGGAGGAGAAAGACAGAGGAGAAAAAGTCACAGGTAAGATTGCTGTAGCTGCCGCCCTTCCCCAAAGTACCCCTACCCTAGAGAATGACCCTCATTGTTGGCCTCCGTTTCCTGTCAGCAAAGCATCGGAGGGCTAAAAACTGGAGGGCTCTTAACCTTCCCGAGGCTGTAATCCTTTAACACAGTCCTTCATGCTGTGGTGACCCCCCAACCTTAAACTTATCTCGATGCTACTTCATAAATGTAATTCTGCTTCTGTTGTGAATGGTGATGTAAGTATCTAATATGTACTTCCTGTGGGGATTGTGGCCCACAGGTTGAAAATCACTAGGTTAAATGAATAAATATATGTACATGCTTAACACATACATGGTAAAGGCTGGAAAAGTACCGGGTTTTATTGATGGGTTTTGTTTTGTTTGTTGTTGGTGCTCTCCTGCTGTCGGCCTCTGGGGCAGGGAGAAGCTAGGATATTTATTTATTTGTTTGTTTGTTTATTGTTCTCACTGGTGGCTTAGAGTAGGGCTGGACCCCAGGTGGTTGGTGGCTGGAGGGGAAGGTAGACTTGTCCTTCCTTAGTGTGCTGAGACTAGGGGGTGGGGGAGCACACAGCTGTTCAACCTAATGCAGTAGTATGCTTTGGGCTTTCTTGAAAGGTGCCTTGGTCAGGGTTTCTATTCCTGCACAAACATCATGACCAAGAAGCAAGCTGGGGAGGAAGGGGTTTGTTTATTCACCTCACACTTCCACATTGCTGCTCATCATCAAAGGAAGTCAGGACTGGAACTCAAGTAGGTCAGGAAGCAGGAGCTGATGCAGAGGCCACGGAGGGATGTTCCTTACTGGCTTGCTTCCCCTGGCTCGCTCAGCCTGCTTTCTTACAGAACCCAAGACTACCAGCCTAGGGTTGGCGCCACCCACAATGGGTCCTCCCCGCTTGATCACTAATTGAGAAAATGCCCCACAGCTGGATCTTGTGGAGGCNTTTCCTCAAGGGAGGCTCCTTTCTCTGTGATAACTCCAGCCTGTGTCAAGTTGACACACAAGACCAGCCAGTACAAAGGGTCTGCCCAATTTTCTTTAACCTTAAACAGGACTGCTAACAACGGCGCCCAGATCGTATCACATCATTAGGAGACTCCGATGAGTTATAAATGCTAGGCACTTGGTGCTTAGCCAGTGCTGCTCGCTCTGCTTCTGCTCCTGTGGTTGCCCTGAAGATTTACAGAGAAATCAACCAGCAACGGAACCAGTCGGTTATGTGCTGGGGACACAAAACTGCATTCGGAGAGGTAGTGGCAGGCTACCGGTCTGCAGCTAGACTCTGGTGAGGCCGAGGAGGGGGCAGTGCACAGAGGAGAGAGTGTAATACGTTGGCCTGGGGTTTGGCTCAGTCCTTTTGGATGGCAAGATCCCCAAGATATTTCTGAGGATGTGGGTAGCTGAGGCTAAGGTGGCATAAAGGGAATGGTCCAGGCAGGCGAGGTCAGGCCACCAGCCTGAATACTTAACAGCTGCAAGACCCAAAGTGAATTACTGTCTTCTTTCTTTCTTTCTTTCTTTCTTTCTTTCTTTCTTTCTTTCTTTTTAAGACTTATTTATTTATTTTATGTATGTGAGTACACTGTTGCTGTCTTCGGACACACCAGAGGAGGGCATCAGATCTCCATTATAAATGGTTGTGAGTCACCATGTGGTTGCTGGGAATTGAACTCAGGACCTCTGGAAGAGCAGTCAATGCTCTTAACTGCTGAGCCATCTGTCCAGCCCTACTGTCTTCTTGAGATTCCGATTTCTCCTCCAGAGAACAGAGCTGGTGACAGTCTCCTTTTGAGACTCACAGTAAGTGCTCAGCAAACACACAGTGGGTGGTCAACAATGTCACTCACCTCTGCCACAGGACAGAGGACCAGAAACAGGAAGACATACTATATGGCACTTGTCTAAGTCTTTGTAACCGAGTATTAGTTGGAGGCCCTTCTGGTCCAGGTTCAGGATTGGGCACACCATCATGCCATGTCCCCAAGATAGGCCAGTGTCCTTAATATTTCTCTGCTAGTCAGGCCCCTTGGCTCACATCTAAGGTCCCAGCTTTGGTTGCAGAGGGAGGAGAGATCTCAGAATTTCAAAGTCAACTTGGAAATGCAGTTACCCTCTCCCATGCTTCCTCTCTCAAAGACCCGAAGTGCCTGCTTCCCCTTACACTTGGACCACTGTGCCAGCTGTCACGAAAGTCCCTTGACTCCCATGGATCCCCCCCTTCCCCATCACTTATGTAGGACCTGAAGCTCAGAGGGACACAGAATCTGCAGTTGCAGAAGGAACCTTCTCTGTGTTGGTGGGCACAGGAAGGTCTTACAAGGTCCTGATAGTGTTCGAGGCTCTGGTATCTGGGACCAAGGAGACCTCATGTGGAAGTGGGGTCTGGGATCCCACTTTTCAAGGGAGAGTCATACTACAGGGTTCCCACCTACAGAGTTGCTCCAAGAACAGAATTCGTCCCTCAGTGTCTGTCTCCAAGCTCCAACTCCCCAGTTGAGTGATATCCTGACTCACCTTCACCTCATTGGGTCTCAGAGTGCTTTATTAAAACTAACATTTGGTATTTTTCAAGCACTGTGACAAGCACTTGACACATTCTGTCACTTCCTAGTATCAGGATATTCCACCCAGATTGCTGCTGCTGCTGTTCTCAGTTTACAAAATAAAATGGGGGGGGCAGGGTGCTGCGGCAGAGATGGCTTGGCAGTTAAGAGCACTGGCTACTCTTCTGGAGGATGCTCCCACCCTGTGTAACTCAAGTTCCAGAGGATCCAACGCCCTCTGCTGGCTTCTGTGGGTACTGCATGCGTGTGGTCCGCAGATATACATGCAGGCAAAAACCCCTAACACATAAAATAAAGATACATTTTTAAAAATCTTCAAAAAAAATAAAATGAAGATAAACAGATGAAGCAACTTGCTCAAAGTCACACGGTGGCTTAGGTTCCTCAGACCCTCTCTTGTGGAGAGCAGGTGTCAGCTTTTGCCCTTGTGTTTGGGTTATCTACCGTCAGACCTAGGCCAACAAAATGCCTATAAGGTAGCTGAACTCCTTTTCCCATCTTTCCTTTCCTCTCCCACCTATTTTTGGGTTGTTCTGAAAGGTAAAGATGTTGCTGCCACCTACTGGTCAGAAGCCAGAATGGCATGTCTACAGTCTGTTATGTGCTAGTTTGAGTGGCTCGAAGCCTTTGGGATCCTGGGATTTAGGATGCTTCAAAATATTCAACGTGTTCCTTTTAGCAGTTGAGGAGAATTATGCAAGGAGGTGTAAAAGAGAGTCTTGGCAGTGCTGGTTTGTTGGGGGGGGGGACGGTTGTGTGCACTGTGCATTCAGATGCTGATAACTGGGCCCATTGATCTGGTTACAGTCAGATGGTGGCATTGTCAAACAGCCCCTGCCTCAGTGTAAAAACTGCTTCCCATCATCTCTGATCGGCTAATAAAAAGCTGATCGGCCGCTAGCTGGGCAGGAAAGAATGAGGCAGGACTTCTGATCCCAGAAGAGGGGTCTCTGGAAGGACCAAGAGATTTCCCACGAGCGAGTGGAGGAGGAGCAGAAGAGCCAGGGCTAGACTAAGATGGCAGGGAAGTAGGCCAGGCCAGCTTAGTTGGGTTAGAATAGCTCAGTATCTGCCCAGCTACAGAGTAAGAAACTCCTCAATAAAGATATCGGGTGTCTGTATCACTCTTTCACTGTCTCAGTAGTGGGCATAGAAAAGCCCTTTACAAGCCGGGCACGGTGGCACACGCCTTTAATCCTAGCACTTAGGAGGCAGAGGCAGGTGGATTTCTCAGTTCACGATACAGAGAAACCCTGTCTCAAAAAACCCAAAAAAATAAAATAATAATAATAATAAAAAGGAAAGCCCTTTACAGTCACCGCAGTTCCATCTTTGTCTTCACAATGTTGCCCGTAGCCAAAAATGCACTAAGCTGTCTCCACGTTTGAAGCATTCAGCAAGTGGTGGCAAGGCAGAACCATAAGGAGAGGACACCAAATTTCCATGACAAATATGGGGATGCTATATGAGCAGGTGGAGGCACCTTCTGTGTTTCTACATGGACATAGACAGCCACACAAATTGGAATAGAAGGGACCCACCTGTCCCCTGTTGGCAGAGTCACCCCCAAAGGAATGGAGAAATCAGTAGTCACGCCAGCTGGTACAATAATCAAGGAATTGTTTCAAAAACAACTCATAAGTGAATGCAAGTCAAAGAATCATAGACTCATTAAAGTTCGGCAGATTGAAGAAAAAAATAAAGAAATAAAGTACCTTTGAAACCTGGAGGAGGAGGAGGAGGAGGAGGAG
>NC_034606.1:63627876-63630038 GCF_900095145.1 Mus pahari | reverse complement strand
AAGAAGAAGAAGAAGAAGAAGAAGAAGAAGAAGAAGAAGAAGAAGAAGAAGAAGAAGAAGAAGAAGAAGAAGAAGAAGAAGAAGAAGAAGAGCCCTTTACACTGGTCTTAGTGCTGGCTCCACTCATCCCTAGGCTCTGGCAGCTTCTTGCTGTCCCAGAACCCAAGACAGGGCATTTGCGGTGAACCTCAACGTTAATCCAGCAGCTGGGCAATGAGTTCAAGGCTAGCCTGCACTACAGTGCAACTTTCAGAATTCTAGGCCAGCCAAGGCTACATAGTTACATAGTGAAACCTTTTCTTCTTTTCCTTTTGTGTTTAATGCAATTTTATTTTGTACTTATTCACTTTACGTCCTGATCACTGCCTCCCTCCCCCCTTCCCCTCCCCCTCCCCCTCCCTTTCTCCTCTGAGCTGAGTGCTCTCCCACCCCCGTCCACTCCACACACCCCCTCCTGCACTTCAGGTCTCTACAAAGGTAGGTACTTCCTCTCCCACTGAGGCCAGGCAAGGGTGAAACCTTTTCTTTTCTTTTTTTCTTTTTTCTTTTGGTTTTCAAGACAGGGTTTCTCTGTGTAGCCCTGGCTGTCCTGGAACTCACTCTGTAGACCAGGCTGGCCTGGAACTCAGATCCACCTGCCTCTGCCTCCAAGTGCTGGGAAAACCTTTTCTTGAAAGAAAGGAAGGAAGAAAGAAAAAAAAGAAAGGGTCTTGCTATATAACTCAAGAAAATTACATGCATACACTAAGACATTTAGCATCAAATTAAATTTACATCGTGTGTGTGTGTGTGTGTGTGTGTGTGTGTATTCCATGTTCAAACTCACCAAACTGTCCCAGTAATATTCTGTTTTCTATGTTCTTCCTAGCTATTTCCTCCTGATTCAGGATTCAGTGATCCCAAATTGAATCAGACATGTTGGTGTTTGGCTATAATCTCAGTTTTCAAGAGACTAACACAGGGGGACTACGAGTTCCAGGTACATAGAAAGACCTAGAGTCAAAAAAATTAACAAAAAAAAAATTGTAGTCTTATGGGCAGATGGAGGGAAAAGCCTGAAGGCCAAGGTTAAGATGAGCCCGACACAGTGAGAACTTGAAGAAACACAGGTAAGATCTAAACCAGCATGAGGTTAGAGGATGGGAAAGATGTGGAGGCCTTAGGGCCTTAGCAAATCATAGCTGTGTGTGTGTGTGTGTGTGTGTGTGTGTGTGTGTGTGTGTGTGTGTGTGTGTTGCCGAGGATTGAATTTAAGGCAAACATTAAGCTATGCTTCCAGCCCAAGACCTTCTCTTTTCTTGTGTGATACCATCTCATGTAGCCCAGGCTGGCCTCAACCTCAACCTTACTTGTAGCTGAGGCTGGCCTTGATCCTCCTTCCTCCACCTCTGAAGTGCCAGGATTATAGGCATGCACCACCACACCTGGCCTCTGATGTACTTCCTCCCTCCCTCCATTACCTGCCATCTCTTTTTCTCTCAGTCTGTGCGTGCTGTGTGATGCTGGGGGTGGAACCTTGTACCTACTAAGCACTTCACTTGTACATACTAAGCACTTCACTTGTACCTACTAAGCACTTCATACTGCTACTACCCTCACCCCTGCTTTTCTTGTTTTGTTTTGTTTTTGTTTTTTGTGTTTTTGGTTTTTTTGTTTTGTTTTGTTTTTGAGACAGGGTTTCTCTGTGTAGCCCTGGCTGTCCTGGAACTCACTCTGTAGACCAGGCTGGCCTCGAACTCAGAAATCCATCTGCCTCTGCCTCAGGAGATTAAAGGCGTGCGCCACCACGCCTGGCTCTGCTTTTAAAGCCAATCACAGTTAAGTGGTCCAAGGAGGGAGCACTTCCCCACACTGTTAACTCTCAAGAATTCATTCGGATTGTTCGGAGAAGGACAGGTTGTTGAGGTCCACCCAGCAGTCTCCTGCCTGCTTTTCCTTCCCAAGGCTCCTCTTAGGCCCAGAACTCCAGGCTAAAGTTTGAGGGAACTTGGAGCTCATCCAGTCTTGTTTCCCGATGAGGATGCTGAAATAGAAGCTGCACACAGGTGAGACATGACAGCGGCTTGTGGCTGCCGGAACAGTTTTCAGATGCTCTTCTGCCTTTGCAGCACACACACATACACACACACACACACACACACACACACACACACACACACACA
>NC_034606.1:63625185-63627201 GCF_900095145.1 Mus pahari | reverse complement strand
GGGGGGGGCTGGTGAGATGGCTCAGAGGGTAAGAGCACTGACTGCTCTTCCAAAGGTCCTGAGTTCAAATCCCAGCAACCACATGGTGGCTCACAACTACCCATAATGAGATCTGACGCCCTCTTCTGGTGCATCTGAAGTTAGCTACAGTGTACTTATATGTAATAATAAATAAATCTTTGGGCCAGAGCAAGCAGAGTTGACTGGAGCGAGCAGAGGTCCTAAAAAGGCAATCCCCAACAACCACATGATGGCTCACAACCGTCTGTACAGCTATGGTGTACTCACCTACATAAAAATAAATAATCTTAAAAAAAAAGAAAGAAAGAAAGAAAGAAAGAAAGAAAGAAAGAAAGAAAGAAAGAAAGAAAGAAAGAAAGGAAAAGAACAGTCAAAGTGCAAGCTAGCATCTCTCCCGCTCTGTCTTTTGAGACATTGTAGCTCAGGCCTCAAATTTACTTTTCCTGCTTTAGCCTCCAGTGCCCGGATTACGAGAATGATCACGGTTCCCTGCTAGGGCCTTACTATTGT
Source organism: Mus pahari (assembly GCF_900095145.1). NCBI lineage: Eukaryota > Metazoa > Chordata > Mammalia > Rodentia > Muridae > Mus > Mus pahari. The sequence goes on along the minus strand of NC_034606.1, from coordinate 63,626,670 downwards.
TATTATGTAACTAAAAGTTTCTATAAGCAGTGTGGCAGTTCATATTGTAAACCCAGTGCTTGAGGGGAAGAAGCCACCAATTCAGGAGTTCCAGGTCAGCCTAGGCTAAGCTATGTGAGACCCTGTCTACACACATACACACACACACACACACACACACACAGAGGGTGGGGGGACATACATTGGCCAGATAACTTGGTCTAAGTTCAACCTCTGAGACCCGTTTGGTGGAAGGAGATCAATTTCCACAAGTTGACCTCTGAACTTCACCCCACCCCACACATCAGCAAAAATAAAGAAATAAATAGGAAAAAAGTCAGTAAAATTTTTTTATGAATGCCTGTGTAGGGTTTTATGTTGGAGTGTCTTTGGCTGGAAAGAGAAGGGCGATCTCCCTCGGCAAGAAATGAGAGGCAGAGTTACAGAACCAAGGAAGTCAGGGGCTCAAAATATCATCAGGAACCAATTCCCTTTTTATTTTTCTGCTGTCTCATGTTTAAGGTGTTAGCTTCTGTTCTCCTGTTTGTTCCTTGTCTCATAGCTGCGACAGCAGCAAGCAGCTTGCACAAGTATTGTACACTCACAAGCTGTCCAAAGGTTACAAGAAAGAGAACCCTTTTCCAGAGCAAGAACCTTTTCCTTTGGCCCCTCCCCCACACCAGCAGACATTACCTCATCTTCTAATTCCATAATGACATCACTTGCTGGTTCCTCATCCAATCCCTGGCAAGGGGACTAAAATTACCTTGATTCGTTTAAAGAAGGGCTTACCCCGGTAGGGGGAAGGCCTGGCTCTAGCATACTGAATGCCTGGGACTGGAACAGAACCAGCTGTGTTAGCTAGGTTAGCCATGAGCTAAAACCAGGCCAGCTGGCTCAGGCCTACAATCCAGCACTCAGAGGCTGAGGCGGGAGGGCACTGCTGTGGATTCCAGGGCAGCCTAGGCTTTGTGATACTCTATTTAAACATAAAACCAAACTACAGGCACGTACATGCTCTCACACACATTTCTATCATGGATTACACTGCACAGTGCATAACCATTTTTGTGGTTGGTTGGTTTTTCAAGACAGGTTTCGCGACATAGCCCTGGCTATCCTGGAACTCACTCTGTAGACCAGGCTGGGTTCAGAGATCTGCCCGCCTCTGTCTCCGAAGTGCAGAAATCAAAAGTGTGCGCCACCACCGTCAGCTTCCTGCTGTTTAATTTTGTCAATTTGATGGGAGTGAGAAAAGCTCCAGGAATTGGTGGCTACACCTCTGGGTGTGTCTTTGATGGCCAATGAGCGGATGGAAGAGGGGAGAAGGGGCCACCTTTGCCAAGGGCACTTTAGGGTCTGTCTACTCTAGTGTTTGACATCTGAGAGCACAATGAGCTACAGGATAAAATCGACGAGCACAGGAAAGAAGTAAAAATGATAACAGGGGCTGGAGAGATGGCTCAGTGGGTAAGAGCACCGACTGCTCTTCCGAAGGTCCTGAGT
>NC_034606.1:63622785-63623875 GCF_900095145.1 Mus pahari | reverse complement strand
TTTTTTTGTTTTTTTGAGGCAGGGTTTCTCTGTACAGCCCTGGCTGTCCTGGAACTCACTTTGTAGACCAGGCTGGCCTCGAACTCAGAAATTCACCTGCCTCTGTCTCCCGAGTGCTGGGATTAAAGGCGTGCGCCACCATGCCTGGCTAGTTTCTTTTTAAATGGGATTTTGTTCTAGTCCAGGCTTAGCCTGAAACTTACAGCAACCCTCCCGCTTCAGTCTCCCAAGTGTGTGGGTCTCCTTGCTTGCTGCTTGTTCCAGTTTTAAGTAGGAATCTTCTGGAGTCATGTGAGGTGGCTCTCTGGAATCCGAATAAGGGTGTCCTGGCACATGGGCTACACGCTCACACAATGCACACACACAGAGACACACAGACACACAGACACACACATACACACACACACTAGCTTTAATCCCAGCACTCAGGAGGCAGAGGCAGTTGATCTCTGTGAGTTCGAGGCCAGCCTGGTTCACAGAGTGAGTTCCAGGACAGCCAGGGCTACACAGAGAAACCCTGTCTCAGAAAAACAAAAACAAAAACAACAACAAGAAAGAGGGAAGGGAGGAAGGGGAGAGGGAGAGAGAGAGAGAGAGAGAGAGAGAGAGAGAGAGAGAGAGAGAGAGAAGAGAAATCAAGCTTCCAGGAGATAAAATGATCATCTATTGCATGTGAGAGGCCTGGAGTTTTACACTGTAAGAAAGAAAAACGAGAGGAAGGCAGTGAGGGAGGAGGAAGAAGAAGGATAGAGAGAGAAAGAAATCTGGTGGTGAGAAAGCCTTTCAAAGCACTTCCTGTCTTACTTAAAGAGATGTGTTCAAGGGCCAAAGAGATGGCTCTGTGGTCAGGACTGGTCCAAGACCTTCTAGAAGACCTGAGTTCTGTTCCCAGCACGCAAACAGGGTGGCTCACACCACTGGTGAGGCCAGCCCCAGGAGATCCTATGCCCTTTTCTGGCTTCCATGGGCACATGCACAGACCCATCCCCCACACACCATACACATAAAATAATCTTTTAAAGAAGTGAGTCTAGGGGGCTGGTGAGATGGCTCAGTAGGTAAGAGCATCCGACTGCTCTTCCGAAGGTCC
>NC_034606.1:63617768-63622652 GCF_900095145.1 Mus pahari | reverse complement strand
GATAGATTTCCTGCCTCACCTCAAGCAGACATGTCCAGTTCTGACGAAAGTTGACTCGAGCAGTAGGGGAGGAACCCGCACAGCGTTGACTAACTCCAAACACAAGGTTTCTAGGTTTCTGGAATGATGGGATGAATGACAGGCTAAAAAGTCAGCCAAAGGGACTAATGTTCTCCATTCAGTGGAAGGTGAGTTTCCACACCCTGCCCACATGCACACAGGGCTCTGCTCTCGGCTTCCGCTGCCTTGTCTCCTGGACAACCACCCAAACACCATCTGCCAAGGTCATCTCTGGACGCCCCACCTTGTGGCCTTGGCTGACAGGCACTAGCCACCTGGCCCAATGGTTAGGGGCAGTATTCCAGAGGTGAGCTGCCCATCAGATATCAGATGCCATTTCATCAGCAGGAGTCCAGGTGAGTATCGGCTGTCCTCTCCCAAGGACATCGGATCTCCTCACGATCGGAGAATTTACTCAGAGTCTTCACTTCTCCTAGAAGAAAAAGCAGTCCTGTTCTCTAGGGAAGCCGTGTCCTGGGTGCTGAACCGCCCGGCTCTACCACTCTAGATCTGTAGCTGGGGGGATGTACGGTCACGACTAGTGTGACCTGAGGACCAGTGACCCAAGGTCTCTTCACGTTATATAGTTCTATCTAGCACCTAAGGTTGTGGCACAGTCCCCCCGACCTGGAAAGGCTACCAGGTACAAAGATGACATCCCCAGGTACTTCTTGGGACCCACTTTCAGTCAGAGTTTGGGGGTCCAATTTCAGTTAGTTGCTCTGCAGCTTCAGGCTAGATATTTAATCTCTCCATGTTTTGTCTATCAACAGGTGAAAAACACTAAGATGAGCTATGAATGTAGCCTTTCCTCCCACAATCCCTTTAGGGTCCCACAAAACATTCCAGAAGTCGGAGGTCTGAAATCTAGGCTCTCTGCAGGGTTAATTTTTATTTTTATTTTTTTGTTTGTTTGTTTTTTGAGACAAGGTTTCTCTGTGTAGCCCTGGCTGTCCTTGGAACTCACTTTGTAGACCAGGCTGGCCTGGAACTCAGAAATCTGCCTGCCTCTGCCTCCCGAGTGCTGGGATTAAAGGTGTGCGCCACCACCGCCCGGCTAATTTTTATTTTTGAGTGTGTGTCTGGTGCCCCTGGAGGCCAGGAGAGGCCCCTGGAACTGACCTTACAGATGACTGTGAGCTGCTGCGTGGGTGCTGCTAACCCTGCAGGGATAGCAAGTGCCCTTAACTGCTGAGCCACCTTCTCTCCAGCCTGGATTCTTGGTTTTCTATCTTACAAAGCAAGCATCCATGGCCTGACAGCTTTCTGTGGGTGCGCTGACACTCACTACCAGCTGCCTGCACGCTTGAGCGCACATTTGCTCCCCTGTCTCTCCTTGGTCACACTGGAAGAGTTCTGCTACTCCCTGCTCGCCCCTCAGGACCACGTGGGGGGGGGCGGGGGCGGCAGAAGAGACGATGCATAGGTCAGGTGAGGGCAGAGCAAGCTCCTTGTCCGGACAATGAGGCTGGAAGCCACAGCCACCCTCAGACGCATTCATACCTCTCAGGCTCTGTCCATTTATCCCATCAGACCTCCGAAGCAATTCTGAGCCCACACTTTCCATTTGCGCTCAAGGGCAGATCATATGATTGTCAGCCACAAAGCAGTGACCCAGACCTTGGGGTATATTTGTTCTTGCTGGAGGCTAACTTCTATGCACTTTCCCACCCACACAGGAGAGGGAAAAATCATCATTACAAGGACACACTCCTCCCCAACCACTGGCACTTTGCTCTTCAATTCCCCAGGCTCGACTGTGAGATATTTTTCCTCAGCTAAGCCGGTCTTCGCTCACCTTTCTTCACCCGGCTGAAAGCCTTGCAGCTCCTCACATCTTGACTCATGTATAAAAGAACTCGTCCGAAAGGCTTACTTAGGGAATTGGCAAGGGCTGCTCCTAGCTAGGGGTGGCTGCCGGGGAGTCGGGGGGCAGGGGCTTCAGGCTCCACCAGGTCGTTCTGAAAGCTGAAGGGACCACGTATGGGCTTGTGAAAATGGGCATTCTTTGGGGGCAGTTTTAATGGGAAATGCAGGCTTGGAAAATGAACCCTTCAGGTGTTCTGGGATGTCATGGTAGCCGGAAATGGATTTATCTGACCCCCTTTCCTGGCTGTCCAAGTTTCTCCAATATCACACTGTGGTCGATACAGACATCTGGTTGTCATCCTAGCTAGTGCCCCACCCCGTTCCCCCCAGCTTCAGGAAGAACTAGTCTGATCAAGGTCAGCTTAGAGCGGAGGCTCGGCAGCAGGCTAACCCCCTCGGGGGAAATACCCATAACGCTGCACATAGGAACGCTGCAGAAATGTCTAAAGCGGAGATCCTATCTGAAACACAAAGGAAACAAGATGCTTGCTAAGCTGTGCCCACAGGCATGCCTTGCACACTGTGTTGGGGGTATTTAAAGGAGTTCTGTGTATGTCTGTTTGCAGTTGCTTGCACAGACCTGAAGGGGGAGTCAAATCCCCTACAGCTGAGTTCAGGCCCACGTGGCACGTGTTTTTTGGTGGTGCTGTGGGTGAGTGGGTATGTTTTGAGCCCCCCTTCCCCCGCTAAGATCTCTTAAATGTCTTTAAACTCAGGAGTCTGCCCAGGTTGGCATTGGATTCAGTCTCCATAGGAGCCATGCCTGACTCATGAACCGCTTTCTTTCTTTTCTTTTCTTTTTTCTTTTTTTCTTTTTTGGATTTTTTGAGACAGGGTTTCTTGTGAGCAGTTTTCAAGGTGCACTCCTCCCAGAGCAGAGAAGCTGCGGTCAGACATACAGTACAAAGGCATCTTGGGAAAACTGGTAACCCGGCCCCACTGAAGTGGGTGAACACATCAACTCTGCTTGCTTACCCCACGGCAGTGACGAGGCACACACTTGAGCAGCGTTTCTTTACCGCCACCGCCACAATTCTTTCTGAGCTAAACTGGCGGGCCCGCCACAGTATCCATGCCCCGACAGCAAGGGAGATCATCTAGAAACCCTGTCGCGCCTTTCCCTCCCATTGGCTATCAAACTAAACAAGGAACCCCACCCAAAGAACTCAGTTTTGCTATTCCATACAAGGAAAAGGCTAGCCCGATGCCCTAGTGCCAGAGGACCTCAGTTACACATTCTGACAACTTACGGGCCACCCTGGTGGCAGCTGGGAGCAGTCAGAACAGCACAGAGCAGTCAGAAATGGGCAAATCCCACCTTCCACTTAAACCTCACGTCCAGTCAGGACCCAGAGGGAACAGGCTTCCCTGGGGTCACTTATTTGCTCCCCAGCTCCACGGCAGCACCTTGAATAAGTTACTCAGCTGGCTTTGAATGGTCTCGAGTTTCTCACTGCCTGCCTCTACTGCCCCGTGCTGAATTATAGGAAAGTGGTGCACATTAGCATACCACTGTGTCTCTTGTGTGGCACAGGGATCAAACTATGAGCACACAGGAAAGCATTCTAACCATTTAAGCTGTGCCCCCAACCCTACTAACCGGTGGTGTAGGACTACAGCTAGTCTAAGTCTAGGTCTCAAGTGGTCTTTCACAGCACCACCTACTCTAGTAATTCTTTTTCAACACATGAATTCTGTGTAGCCATGGCTGTCCCATAACTCACTCTATAGACCGGACAGGCCTCAGAGACCCATCTCCTCTGGCGCCCAAGTGCAGGGATTAAAGGTGCGCTCGGCCACCGCCGCTCGGAACGTGTGTATCATTCTGCCAGCAATGACTGCTACAGGAGCAGACCAGTCTGTAATGGGTGAACCCTGTCAAATGAGGACACAAACATTTCCCCGATTTCCTTCAAATATTCACAATCGATTATAAAAGCCAAGTGCCCAGACGCTGCCAACCTGGTAGGACTGTAACTGTCTCAGCCAGGCCTTCCTTCCTCAATCACCCATCTAAGTACATGTTTACTTAACCATCATAGGCTCCAGCACACGGAACCAAGACTCAAACCCTTGGGTATCTACTAAAATAGAGTCCCACTACAGAGCTAGCCAGTCATTCTGCAAGTTAATGTTAGTACCTGTAATAGCTGTGCTTGGGTTCAAGTGGCAGACACTGACCTGTGGCCTAAAGCACAAATGGTTTTTATTCCTATCAAAGGCACTGTGGCTTCCCTGTGGTTGACTCTAGGATTGCAGTGAGAACCCCTTCCGATCTGAGACACCTTCTGTTGGGGGCAGGAAGACTGGATAAAGTTCCTCCTGGAATACCTAAACTGAGCTTCCAACTGGAAGTCTTTTCTTTTTTAGACATAAGAGTACACTGCTGTAGCTGTCTTTAGACACATCAAGAGGGCATCAGATCCCATTACAAATAGGTGGTTGTGAGCCACCATGTGGTTGCCCGGGAATTGAACTCAGGACCTCTGGAAGAGCAGTCAGTGCTCTTAATTGCTGAGCCCTCTCTCCGGCCCAAACTACACATTTGTTTTTAATCAGTAAGTGCAGAACACAGCACCTAATGGGTACTTGAAAATGGCCAACTAATCACTCGATGGGTCATGAGTCCATATTCAAATCAGGACAGTGATGGCTGTCATATCACAATGGCACTCATGGATGTGTAGGGCAGGAAGCCATCTTGGACTATCTAGCAAGTTGCAATCTCAAGGGGAAGAGGGAAGCTGTGAACCAAATGCCAGTTTGCAACCTTCAACAGAAAACACCTTTATTGACAGGGCAGTTAGAGAGCACACAAAGACAAAGATGAGACCACAGACATGTAGAATGGCAGCACATGAATTAATATTCCTCCCCCTCATCGCCTCCTTCAGTACTATCTGCCCCGACCTCCTCATAATCCTTCTCTAGGGCAGCCATGTCCTCACGGGCCTC
>NC_034606.1:63615800-63617213 GCF_900095145.1 Mus pahari | reverse complement strand
GTTGGTCTGGAATTCTGTCAGATCAACATTCAGGGCCCCATCAAATCTGAGGGAAGCAGTGATGGAAGACACAATCTGGCTAATAAGGCGGTTAAGGTTGGTGTAGGTTGGGCGCTCAATGTCGAGGTTTCTACGACAGATGTCATAGATGGCCTCATTGTCTACCATGAAGGCACAATCAGAGTGCTCCAGGGTGGTATGGGTGGTGAGGATGGAATTGTAGGGCTCGACCACAGCAGTGGAAACCTGGGGGGCTGGGTAAATGGAGAATTCTAGCTTGGACTTCTTTCCGTAATCCACGGAGAGCCGCTCCATCAGCAGGGAGGTGAAGCCAGAGCCAGTTCCCCCACCAAAGCTGTGGAAAACCAAGAAGCCCTGGAGACCCGTGCACTGGTCGGCCTGTGGGAGAAAAGGTCATTTAATGTTGAGAGACATTTTGTGAGAGCTACCATGGGCGCTTACGAATCTGCAGCTAACCACTGATAAACTTGGGAGTTTTCAGGACATCCGGTAGGTGTTACAAAAGGCTTCCAAGTGGCTCAGTGACTGAGAACTTCTGAGGAATGGGGAAGCTTCCATAAATTGATTTTAAATGAGCTACTTCTAACTGCATTAGGACAATAGATCAGAACAGACTCAAGGCACAGGCTTTGGTTGCCAGGGAGGCTGTCGCCAATGACTGTGACCTTGCTTTGGGTCAGATCACAAGGGCATGCACCTTTCTTATCAGCTGGGAGTTACCAAAGGGCAGGATTCAGACTTCTGGATATGTTGTCAACATCGAAGTTGGAACACAGGACAGCCAGGTTTTACTGCCCAGGTTAGTGTCAGGCTGGAGGTGGGTGGCCCTACCTCCTCATGTGTGACCTGACAAATTAAATTCCTCTACCTCACTTATTAAGATGTGACCTAGCTTGGCAGGTTGGGAATTAAAAGCGTACTTGAAATAAGGCTCGGCACAGAAAGCACCAAGCACGTGGCAGCCTATTCACTCCGGACAAGGTGAGCTCCTTATTTATTAATATTCCACTAGACCTTCAATGGGTGTCCCGCTCTATTCAAGTGGCCTATTCTGACTGCAGGCCAAACCTCTGTACTTTTCTAGGGTACCCAGGGAGAGAACCGGGTACATGCTGGGCAAGTACCCACTGGGCTCTCCCTCTACCCCTAATTATTTCAAATAGTCTTCTGTTGAGACTCTTAACTTTGCAGACTTAAAAAAAAAAAAAAAAAATTATGTATGTGAGTACACTGTTGCTATCTTCAGACACACCTGAAGAGGGCATCGGATCCCATTGCAGATGGTTGTGAGCCACCATGTGTTTGCTGGGAATTGAACTCAGGATCTCTGGAAGAGCAGTCAGTGCAGTGCTCTTAACCACTGAGCCATCTCTCCAGCCCCCAGACATTTCT
>NC_034606.1:63605565-63615770 GCF_900095145.1 Mus pahari | reverse complement strand
ACTTTGTAGACCAGGCTGGCCTCGAACTCAGAAATCCGCCTGCCTCTGCCTCCCAAGTGCTGGGATTAAAGGCGTGCGCCACCACGCCCGGCCAGACATTTCTTAATAACTGTCTCTTTAGTTCACTTATTGATGCATATCTTAATTACATACGAGGATTATCAGGCAGAGCCCTGTCAAGTCACATTCATTATGTCACCTGTGTAATAGAGTGACACTGAGGCTTTTATTTGGCTCCTACGCCCTGGAAGGCGGGTCCCTAATATCCAAGTCTGTGTTGTAGCTGAAACTTCATTTGCTACAATCCTCCTTCATTAATGGAAGGATTAACCCAACTTCCATGGGAAGCAGAGAAGACTATGAAGCCATGAGGTAAAGCTGTTGCTTTTTAGAACAGACCATCGGTGGTTGGACTGAGCATGATGTGGTTGACTTTCCCAACAAGCCATTCCACCCCAGCCTGCCTGGCTGCTTCCTCCACACCCCAGCCTGCCAGCCTGCCTGGTTCTTTTCTGGTTAATCACTTACAAGCCTCACAGTGTTCAGCGTGATCATCTGATTGCCAGGCCATTCATTAAAACGCACACTTACAGGATAGGTAAGGCCCTATAGGACTGCACTTGCTTAGCACTGGCCAGCCAGAGCCAGTTCACCTCCTTGAGTGCTAGGAAACTTTTCCTGGGATTTCTAATCTTAGAACTTGAGAGTCCCATCAACATACCTGCTCTTGCAATATGGAATCTCCCGCCTCCACCTCAAGCTTTGCCGGAGGCCTACTCTTTTGTTTATTTGTTCTGTTTCCTTTTGTTTTGTTTTGAGACAGGATCTCCCTGTGTAGCCCTGGATGTCCAGGGAACTCACTCCATGGACCGTCTGTCCTCGAACTCACAGAGATCCTCATGCCTCTACCTTCCGAGCACTGGGATTAAAGGCTTGTGCCACTGCCATCTGGCTAGCTTAAGGACTCTTCTGTAGGCTGGTTTTCGTTTTGGTTTGATTTTACTTTATATATATGGTGTTTTGCCTGCATGTATATCTATGTACCGTATGTCTGGGGCCCACAGAGGCCAGAAGAGAGCAACAGATTCCCTGGGACCGACCGAAGTTACAGGTATTTTGTGAGCCACCACGTGGGAGCTGGGAATCAAACTTAGGTCCTCTAGACAAGCAGACAGCGCTCTTAAGTTCTAAGCCACCCCACCAGCCCCCACAAATGGTGTGAAACCAGCTTCTTGGGCTTTGAAACTTTTTGATTCTTCTGTTCTGAGGACTGAACCCTGGGGCTCCGTGTGCACCAGGTCGGCTGCTCTACGAACGAACTTTATTAACATGAAACTCCAACCCAGATTTCCAAATGATCTTTACGTATTAGTCACACAGAAGCCTCAGCCACCTCCTCAGTGAGAGAGAGGACATAAAAGGGATGTGAATGCCTGAGCTTGAAAAACAAAGAGACCTAACACAGTCCTCAACAGTAAGGGGCTGTGAGGTTTGCTGGTCTCACTGAATACGTATAAGACCCCAAATCTTGGTTAGAACACACTACACAACCCACTGCTCTTACCAGCTTGCGAATCCTGTCCAAGACAAGGTCAATGATCTCCTTGCCAATGGTGTAGTGGCCACGGGCATAGTTATTGGCAGCGTCCTCCTTGCCTGTGATGAGCTGCTCAGGGTGGAAGAGCTGGCGGTAGGTGCCAGTGCGAACTTCATCTGGAAAAGGAGAAGACATCAGCCATCGGCCACCAAGGACACACACAAGCTCACTCACCCTTCTGGGTCTGGAGAGAGATTCTGAGTATGTGACCAAGAAGGAATGCCTCGGGGAAGCCCCCNGCCNGCTTACCGATGACTGTGGGTTCCAGGTCTACGAACACTGCCCGGGGCACGTGCTTGCCAGCTCCTGTCTCACTGAAGAAGGTGTTGAAGGAGTCATCTCCTCCCCCAATGGTCTTGTCACTTGGCATCTGGCCATCAGGCTGGATGCCATGTTCCAGGCAGTAGAGCTCCCAGCAGGCATTGCCGATCTGGACACCAGCCTGGCCAACGTGGATGGAGATGCACTCACGCTGTGGAAAGGGGGAAGAAAGCGTGAGAATGTGACACACGAGGCCTTGGGGCATGGCTCAAAGACAGGATCACTTTTCAGAGGCCACTCCTGCCTAGGACTATACTTCAAAACCAAGACTTTTTACTGAAGAGCTAACACAAGGGAAACAGTCCTCTGAAAGGCATCAATACTAACGACCCAGTAGGCAAGGCCAGGCCCTCCAACAGATTGTATCCACGGTAGTTCAGGATCACTTTTCTATTGCTTTAGAAGGACATTCAGGATTATGCCAGAATTCCCCAGTTCTGAGTCCTGGCACTTGAGGCAGGACCTTCCCATGCCAGCACCGAGTCAAGCTGACAGTCCCCTCTGAGCTCACTGTGGTTCCTGAGCTCACAAAACTTCCTCTTCCCTTTGAAACCAGCTCAAACTAGCCCCCATGACTCACAAAAAAAGGCTAGATAAGCAAATAGTTGTATGCTAAGAGTGGCCAGAGACAGTGCAAGAACAGTTTTCCTTCCCAGTCTCACTATTAACCCGTCTGGTGGGATGTTTTAAAGACCAGAAGACTCCTAAAACTTTACCACAATAGCTTAAGAAATGGGGCTGGAGAGTGGAGAGAAGAAAGGAGCAATTAGTGGCTCCCTAGTAGAGTGTACATTTCTGGCACCGTGGAAAACTACAAGAATCTAACCATGGGGGTCCGGGGACATCCTTGTTTTCCTTTTCTTATTCAATAGTCACTCTGAAGTTACCAAACCCATTTCCAATTGGTCCAATGAGACAATAAGCGCAGATGCTGAACCCACAGGATTCAGAGGGACCCAGTGTTCATCATAATTCAGTATGAGATGAGGACCTTGAATTTGGCAGAAAACCTTCACATTTAACATTAGAAGCCTCCCACGGTTGCTACTCTTTTCCTTTAGTAAAGACTTTCAAGTTTTAAAGTCATGAGCAGGAAAATCAATTCAACATCCAGGTTCTCTAAGGAGCAGCTTCTCAGGCCTGGGTAATAAAACAAGTCAACGCTCTCAACCTTCCACCCATGTTTCCCATGAGACAATCAAGGGCTCTGACCACATCAGTGAGATCAGCGGCTCCTGCACCGAGAACTGTGGGGGAGGTGCAGCTCTAGTTCAAGTGACCTTCACCTGGACTTTAGAACCTCCAGTCCCCAGAAGCTAGAAAGAACCACAGGCAGGCCTAAGGAGGCACGGAGTCTGAGGCCCATTGATTCTAATGTGGCACTTCAACGGTAGCCTTTTGGTTCTAAACAGCTTCTTTGTGCTTGCAAGATAGCAAGTTAAGGTCAATTTCTGCCAAGCCAGATAATGAGTTCAATCCAAAAGACCTGAGTGTAAAGAAATCTCCACAGGCATGCCATGGCACACATACATCCACATGATAAATGTAAAATCTTTAAAAAACAAGCCTGTCTCCTGGAAGCTAAGAAGTCAAAGCCAAGAGGAACACATGAATCACTTAGTCTAGCCTCCACTGGATAAGAAGAGGCTTGCTGGTGTAGCAACGCCAGACACTTAAGCCATGCTTGCCTAATAGGTGAGCCTGGGGCTTGTCTGAACTGTATCTTTGTGGCTTTGCTTGATCCAAAGCACTTGAGCCAGTTGTTACACTTTTGTAACCAGAGTCCTGTTAAGGCATCCCTCTTTCAGAATGCAATTTTGAAAATGTCCTGGGGTATGGGAGGGCTGTAGGCTCACCTTTCCAGAGAGCTCACTACTGAGCCTGGTCTCGGAACTCCGAGGAAAGCTGCCCTCTCCCGCCCCCCCACCCCCAAGCATACCAACTATCCAAAAGTACACGCACACAAGTGACTAAAACAAGGAGGCCAACAGCTTTGGGGGGCTGGAGATTTAACTCAGCTGGGAGAGGTCTTGCCTAACTGTACGTGAAGTGCTGTGCTCTATCCCAGCACCACACAAAATGGTGGATCAGGCCAGTAATTCCAGTCCTAGTGTGGGAAGGAGGCGATCAGCAGTTCAAGGGTCATCCACGACTATAGATCGGCAGAGGCAGCTTGCACAACATGAGGACTGGACACTTCACCTCCCCGAAGCTTCCGTAGACCTTAAACAATACTGGGATGGGGTTTTCTTTTAAATTTTTTTCTTTTTTTTCTTTTTTTAAGATTTATTATCTCTAAGTACACTGTAGCTATCTTCAGACACACCAGAAGAGGGCGTCAGATCTTATTAAGGATAGTTGTGAGCCACCATGTGGTGGTTGGGATTTGAACTCAGGACCTTTGGAAGAGCAGTCAGTGCTCTTCCACGCTGAGCCATCTCTCCAGCCCTTCTTTTACATTTCTATTGGCAGCTGACCAGGTGCACGATTTTGTTCCCCTCTCTTCTGAGGAAGATAAAACACAGGGGCTTCCAGGCTAGGTAAATGGTCTCTCAAGTACTTAAACGTATTTAGCAGGGAGGTTCCTTTAACCAAAATTAGTCACTCTCTAGCCTGGGACCCACCAGAGGCTGAGAAGCCCCAAACTCACGAGCAACCCCTCTCCCGGTCTCAGCCTCTAAGTCTAGAGAGCTAGCACCCTCCTCCAAGCCGGGCTGAGTTCCTGGGAACTTTGCTTTTGAGACAGGGTTTCACTGTGTAGCCCTGGCTGACCTGAACCCAGAAGATACTGCTGCCTCTGCCTCCAGAGCCCAGGGATTGCCGGCCTCACCCATGTTTCTTGAAAACTGAACTAATACATTGTTAACTAGGTGAATGATCCTAGCCCTTGGGTAGTGGAGACAGAAGGATCTTGGTTTCCATTGAAGGTCGTGTTTGGCCACATAAAGATTTCAAGGCTGGCATGACCTTCGTAAGACACTCAAAAACCAAAGTGCAACCCAGGTGGCTTGCTTTTAACCCCAGCTTGGGTGGCAGAGGCAGGCGGAGCTCTGAGTTCCAGACCAGCCTGGTCTACAGAGTGAGTTCTATGACAGCCAGGGCTACACAGAGAAACCCTTTATAGGAAAGGAGAAAGAGAAGGAGAAGAAGAGGAGAGGAGGAGGAGAGGAGGAGAGGAGGAGGAGGAGAAGAGAACACTGTTGGTAGTTTACTTTAGCTTTAAATAGAAAAAAAAAAATCACGGACATTTTTCCTAACTGGGCTAAAAATGCCGTTGAACTAACACTAAAAACTAGACTGGCTTAGGGGATCTGACGTCAATTATTCCCTCCTACGGAGGAGCTCGCCTTCCCAGGTGCACAGCTGCAGCTGGAAGAGCCCGGGACTGGCCACAGGTGACTCAGCAGCGAGTCACAGGGCGTGGAGACGGTGCCCGGAAGTATTTGCTCAGTCCTGTCCGGAGCGCACGAGGCCCTCTGGGCTATCCCAGCTTGGAGACAGACATCATCATTTGAGGAAAATGGAGACCTTTTAGTTTCTCCAAACTCTCGTGATCATTGTGAAAGTTCCCTGCCTTTCCGGGAGCGACGGGCGGCCGAGACGGGATGCTCTCCCAGGAGGATCGAGACAGAGATACCCGGGTCGAGTCCTCCAGCCCAAAGCGACACTAGTTTAGTGGACTAGGCTCTCACACCCTAATCGCTAGAAGCCAGTCTAACTGGAGGCGGCCGTCGTGGGGCTATTGCAGGCACCGTCTCCCGGGCAGCCCTCAGCTCCCGCGGTCCCTTCAGACGACCTCGCCGCTACCCCAAAGCCACACTCACCATATTTAGTCCTTGAAGTGGTCGGCGAAAACTGAGGAAGTGAAAATGGGTGACGAAGATCTCCCACTAGCAGACTACCAAGGAGTCCGGGGGAGAAGCTGTATGAGGTCCGCCTCCAAGACAGGGCTTATATACCCTGGCCGGGCCACGCGTCGGGAGGGCGGACACAGGACCCCGCCCCGGGCCGCAGCGAGGCCGATGATTGGCGGGTTCGAAAGTTCAAATCAAACTCCGTAGAAGGAGCTGGAAGTGGGAAGGGGAGGAGACACCCAGGGTCCAAGCCAGGGCCAGGTAGGGCGGGGAAGGAGGTGAGGAAGGCGATTGGAAGTTGGAGGACAGCGAGATCTTTGTGGAGCTCTGGCCGGAAGAAAGTCCCAGGTAGAGAGCGGGGCGGCCTGGCTCGGCCCCCGGGGACTCAACAGCTGATCGCCGCCGCACTTGTGGCTCGGTCGCCCCACCCAGGCCTTGGAGCCCGGAAAAGTGAGCCAGAGAGGTGACCCGGTGACCTGCGGCTGCCGGCAGGGTGGTGACTGCGATCGCTTCAGGGGGCCAGGATGGAAACGCCCAGTCAACTTGACGGCACAGTGGGAGGGGTGGAGCTGAAGTTAGCCCACGCCAAAGCCGGTTACAGAATCACCGGAGTTGCAGCCCTTGAAGGCAATCTTTCCTAACCTAGGTCTCAGCTGCGGCCAATGAGTCCTAAGCACTTTACTCCCGCCTTCTAGAAGGCTAGCCCTTTCCTCCTTCCTCCCTTCTTCCCCCCTCCTCCCCAAGGATATTTGCCAGAGCATCCCGAGCGCCCTTTTATTTTTGAAGGCAGAGTCTCCCTCAGCTCCTTTTTAAGCGAACATTCCGAGTCGTAAGAGCCTTACCCCATTAGGTACAAAATTATTCGGCCCATTATGAGAGGAACTGGTAAGTTCTTCCCGCCCCCGCCCCCAAAGATGGGTTCCCCGCTGCAGTGCTCAAGCTAGTCCAAGGCGATCCACACTAATTCCTTTCTCTAATTCTGTGGGATGCCGAGTTCACACTGTAGTACCGCATTCTCTCTGGTCCCAGAGCCGGGGGGGGGGGGGGGCTGCTCTCCTCATTTTACAGTCAAGAGGAGACGAGAGTTCAGGGAAACCAATCAGGTGAGTGTCTCCACCGTGGGAGAAGTTGGACTTTCCTGCAGCGCTACCCTGCACTAGACAGACTTGTCTGAACAACTACGCAAAGCAGATTTCTCAGAAGTGCCATTCAGCCCTGCTGAGGAGATAAACGGCTCCCTGGGAACTGGAGTGGTGCTTGCCTGTCCTCCTCATGCTAAGGAGAGAGAGAGACAGGAAGAGCCTGGAGCTCACAGGCCAGCTGCTCTTGCAGTATCAGAGTTCAGTGAGGAACTTTGTCTCAAAAAAAAAAAAGGTGGAGAGCTATTGAGAAAGGCACCCAGTAATGAGTGACCTCTGACCTCTACATCCACATGCATGTGTGCCAACAGTTAGAGATACATATGGCACATATGCACACATGTGCATGTGTGCGTGTGCGTGCACACACACACACACACACACACACACACACACCTCACANNNTCTCTCTCTCTCTCTCTCTCTCTCTCTCTCTCTCTCTCTCTCTCTCTCTCTCTCTCACACACACACACACACACACACACACCACAATGTAGAAAGCCACCCTTATTTGAATGTGATGATGCATACCTGTATTTCAGCAGGCAGGGGACAAGACTGGCAAATTCGATCCAGGCTACTTTGTTTCAAAAAGAAAGAAAAGACTAGAATGCCAGGGATGGCTGGGAAAAGTGGTACAATACAGGTAGACAAGGTGGCTCAGTTGTAAGGTCATTTGCCACCAAGCCCGAGGAACTGAGTTTGACTCCCAGGACCCATCCAGTGTAAGGAGAGAAGCAACTGTAACTGATTAAATTACCTTATCTTTATACCAATAAAGCACCGGAGGCTTAAACTAAGGTAAAGACTTGCTAGCTCAGCAAGGTAAGTTTATGTTCTTAACTATATACAAAATATCTATTTACAAGCCTGATTCCACAACTAAACTGCTAGCTCTTTAGAAATTTCTTTCTGGGGCTGGAGAGATGGCTTAAGAGCACTGACTGGTCTTGCAGAGGTCCTGAGTTCAAATCCCAGCAACCACATGGTGGCTCACAACCACCTATAATAAGATCTGACGCCCTCTTCTGGTGCTGTCTGAGACTGCTATAGTGTACTTAGATATAATGATAAATAAACCTTTTTTTAGCTAAAGTGTACTTAGATAAAAAAAAATCTTTAAAAAAAAAAATTTCTTTCTGAGTCATTCTACAAAGCTAGTCTACTTTTCTCTTGAGCTCCTCCAAACCCAAGAGGGCTCCTTAGCTCTCTTTCCTAGAATATTGTTTACCTGTGTCCTGCCAGCTGCTTCTCTGTTTTCCTGTAAGTCAAAGAGAAAATCCCTATCTCTTACCTGGAGCTCCTTCCATAAAGAAGGCTCTTCCAAGCAGAGAGACACAGACAGAGACAAAGAGACAGAGAGGAATAAAAAGAAGTGGTAGTGTTATTTGTGTAAACTTTGCATTAAAACTTAAAGGTCATGTTCATGAATATAGGAATAATCAGACAGAAGACTAGACCAGGGAAACTGAGTGTGGTGGTGCACACCTTTAATTCCAGCACTCTGGAGGCAGAGACGCAAACCCCAGAGTTCGAGGCCAGCCTAGTCTACAGTGAGTTCTAGGACAGTCAGAGCTACACAGAGAAACCCTGTCTCAAAACAAACAAAAAGGAACGGACCGGGCAGCAGCTGGGGCAAAAGCTTCCAGTCACAGAAAGCCTGGGGTGTTCTTGGGCAGAATGGGAGGGCCAGAGGGATGGAAGTGGTGCCCGGTGAGGAGCTCCAGCACAGTGGAGCGTGCCTGAAAGCGCCGCTACTTAGGAGGCTGAAGCAGAAGGATCACAGGTTTGAGATCAGCCTGAACAGTTCAGGAGACTCCATCTTCCCTAGCATTTATGGTGGACTGAGTATAATTCCCAGCGAAGGAGTGGAAGGCAAGAAAAACACAACAGGAGCTGGAGAGATGGCTCAGTGGTTAAGAGCACTGACTGCTCTTCTGAACGTCCTGAGTTCAAATCCCAGTCAACTACACCGGGGCTCACAACCATCTGTAATGAGATCTGATGCCCTTTTCTGGTGCTGTCTGAAGACAGCTATAGTGTACTTACATAATAATAAATAAATCTTTAGGCTAGAGGAAGCAGGGACAGGCTGGAGCGACCGGAGCAAGCAGAGGTCCTAAAATTCAATTCTCAACAACCACATGAAGGCTCACAACCATCTGTTCAGCTACAGATGCTTGTGTACTTGTGTACATAAAATAAATAAATAAATAATTTTTTTTAAAAAAAAAAGAAAAGTAGAACAGTTTCTGTACTTTTCAGCTTTAATACATAAGGGGCTAGAGACATGGTTCAGTAGTTAACACGCCTGCTCTTTCAGAGGACCTGAGTTAGAGTCACAGAACCCACACGCTACATACAGTAGCTTCCAGGGAATTCAGCTCCCTCTGCTGGCCTCTGTGGTCACTGCATGCATATAGTACATAAACATACAGGCGAAATACCCACACACAAAATAAAATCTTAGTGTATAAAGTGAAACACAGACAATATTAGGGAAGAGAGAAGCTTTTTTTTTTTTTTTTTTTTGGTTTTTCGAGACAGGGTTTCTCTGTATAGACCTGGTTGTCCTGGAACTCACTTTGTAGACCAGGCTGGCCTCGAACTAAGAAATCTGCCTGCCTGTGCCTCCCGAGTGCTGGGATTAAAGGCGTGCGCCACCATAACCGGCTTGGGAAGAAAGAAGCTTAAGAAGAAACCAAAACGGCTGGAGAGTTCAGCAGTTAAAAACACTGACTGCTCTTCCAGAGGTCCTGAGTTCAATTCACAGCAACCACATGGTGGCTCACAACCATCTGTAATGGGATTTGATGCCCTCTTCTGGTGTGTCTGAAGACAGGACCAATGTACTCACATATAATAAAGAAAAATAGATTTTTTTTTTTTAAAAAGAAGAAGCCAAAAAAGTCAAAATCCCAGCCCTAGAGAGGGATCCGGCTTCTCAAGCGGCTACATCTATGATTCTCAGCAGCCCTGTATGTGAAGCTCCCGAGATTCCCGCCTTGCCGCTGCCTTCTGCACAGAACAGAGCTGTCACATCCTCAGCAGAGCAGCTGCGACCCCACCAAGATCAGGCCGGCTTCCATTCCCTCATCCGACAACTCTCAGCGCGGCTGCAGTCACACCCTTCTGGGCACCAGCCCCTGGTGCAGGGGATACTGCGCCAGCGGCTCAGGACTCCTAAGGTATTAGCATGTACCGGAAGTAAAATGTTCATCGTTAAAAGCTATGCAATGAGCCGGGCCTGGTGGCGCAGGCCTTTAATCCCAGCACTCGGGAGGCAGAGGCAGG
>NC_034606.1:63602210-63604884 GCF_900095145.1 Mus pahari | reverse complement strand
CGTGGGTAGAAGGACAGACCATCTTTTGCAAGCTTTTCTCTTAGCTCCACACTCAAACTGTGGCGTGTGGGTACCCACACTTGTACACAATAAATCAATGGGATTTTTTTTTTTATTGTTGTTAATGTACTTTTGTTTGTATTCTGGTATCCAGGATGTAGAAACAGGAGGAGGATATCTGAGAGTTCAAGGCTATACTGGCCTACATAGGGAGTTTCAGGTCAGCCAGGTGTTGTAGGAGACCTTTCCTCTCCTCTCCAACACCCATCAGTGAACTAGTTCTAAGCATTGAGAGACGTGTTAAGGTTTGCTGCCCCCTGCTGGAGGTTTTTGGAAATGGCGCTGGTAGAGCTCTTGCTTCGTGTTCTCAAGGCACTGGTTCATTCCTAAGTCTATAAACAAAAATAACCCTTCCGTGAGAAGCCCTGCAGACGTACTTAGTGAAAATCTCTGCAGACCATTCTGCTTGAGGAAACAAACTGTAAGCTAATGTCATTCGGCATAGCTACAACACAGGGGAAAGACTTCAGTCCAGCGGTTCTCAACCTGTGGGCCACAATCCCCCACGACCCTTTCACAGGGGTTCACTAGGACCATCGGAAAACCCAGATATTTACATTAAGATTCACAACAGTACCGGGCGTGGTGGCGCACGCCTTTAATCCCAGCACTCGGGAGGCAGAAGCAGGCAGATTTCTGAGTTCGAGGCCAGCCTGGTCTACAAAGTGAATTCCAGGACAGCCAGGGCTATACAGAGAAACCCTGTCTCGAAAAACAAAAAACAAAACAAAACAAAAAAAAAGATTCACAACAGCAAAATTACAGCTATGAAGTAGCAACAAAAATAATTTCACGGTTGGGGATAAGGAACTGTATTAAAGGGTCGGCGAACGTCAGGAAGGTTGAGAATCACTGCTCTAGACCAAAGCTGAGCTTGGAGGCTTATCCTGTATCTTTTGCACTCAGACTGAGTCAGGAGACCTCGGCAAGTTCTGGGCCAGCCTGAGCTACACAGAGTTTAAGGCCAGCTTGGTTGTGCCTAGTCCATGCTTAGTCCAGCCGTCCTGACTCTCTGTTCATCTCAGGCCCAGCCCCTACCAAGTGGCCTACTAGAGAAGCTGGAGGAGTCTGGAGGTACCTTGGAAGACAACGCCCAGGACACTGACCCCATCAAACAGAAGGGGATTATGGCCAAGACGCGGGAGCGCTTCTCAGAGACACCAGAGGGAAAGACAACGTCAAAGCACTGTTCTCGACACCTGGAAGACCACCGCTAGCAAAGCCCTCTCCACGGTGCTGAAGGTAAGGCCCTCCTCACTGTCACTAGTGCGAATCCTATGAGGAAACAGAGCAAGAGGAACCAGACCTGTGCTGTCTGCAGCCTCACCCCGACTGCCTGAGCTGGGACACCCGACAGAAACGCTCCGGTGCCAGGAAGGACAGGGACATTTGGGGATACAAAGCAAGGTCCTGTGGTCCATCTTTTCCTTTATTTCAGATGAGAAGATATAACTAATTCTTGAAAGATTTTAATCTTTTTGTTTTGTTTATCTATCTATCTATCTATCTATCTATCTATCTATTTATTTATTCTTTTTTTGGTTTTTCAAGACAGGGTTTCTCTGTATAGCCTTGGCTGTCCTGGAACTCACTTTGTAGACCAGGCTGACCTAGAACTCAGAAATCCGCCTGCCTCTGCCTCCCAAGTGCTGGGATTAAAGGCGTGCACCACCACCGCCCGGCTTGTTTTTAAAAAAACAAAAACAAAAAAAAACAAAAAAACAAACAAACAAAAAAAAAACAGCCGGATGGTGGTGGCACATGCCTTTAATCCCAGCACTCAAGAGGCAGAGGCAGGCAGATTTCTGAATTCGAGGCCAGCCTGGTCTACAAAGTGAGTTCCAGGACAGCCAAGGCTATACAGAGAAACCCTGTCTCGAAAAATAAAAAAAAACAAAACAAAACAAACAAACAAACAAAAACAGATTTTTCTCTGTGTAGCCCTGGCTGTCTTGGAATTCCCTCTGTAGATCAGACTGGGTTCAAACTCAGAGACATCCTTCTGCCTTTGCCTCCTGAGTGCTGGGACTAAAGCCATCTATTATCAGTATCCAGCTAATTTTTTTAATGTTTAAAAATGTCTAATTCTACGTACGAGTGTGTGTTTATGCATGGTATGTGCGTGTGCATGCAGTACCTGTGTAAGCCAGAAGAGGGCGATGGGTGCCCCGGGGCTGGAGTCACAGAAGTTTGAGAGCTAGCTGTCCTGATGGGTGCTGGGAGCTGAACTCTGGCCCTCTGGAAGTCTGACTGGTGTTCCTTAGCTCTGAGTTGTCTCTCCAGCCCAGGATTTTATATCTAATTATATGTAACTATACTTTTTCTTTACCTTCATAGCAAAATATTTTATATTCTAAAATGTCTTTCTTCTGCTGAAGGGACCCTGATATAGTGGCTTCTTGTGAGGCTATGTCAGTGCCTGGCAAACACAGAAGTGGATGCTCACAGTCAGCTACTGGATGGAACACAGGGTCCCTAATGGAGGAGCTAGAGAAAGTACCCAAGGAGTTGTAGGGGACTGCAACCCTGTAGGTGCAACAACAATATGAACTAACCAGTACCCCCTGAGCTCGTGTCTCTAGCTGCATATGTAGCAGAAGAAGGCCTAATCGGC
>NC_034606.1:63577581-63601755 GCF_900095145.1 Mus pahari | reverse complement strand
GGATTTCTGAGTTCGAGGCCAGCCTGGTCTACAAAGTGAGTTCCAGGACAGCCAGGGCTATACAGAGAAACCCTGTCTCGAAAAACCAAAAAAATAAATAAATAAAAAATAATAGATTAAAAAAAAAGATGTATTTATTTATTATATGTAAGTACACTGTTGCTGTCTTCAGACACACCAGAAGAGGGCATCACATCTCATTACAGATGGTTGTGAGCCACCATGTGGTTAGTGGGATTTGAACTCAGGACCTCTGGAAGAGCAGTCAGTGCTCTTAACCACTGAGTCATCTCTCCAGCCCTAAGCCCAGGTTTTTAACCAAACCTCTTAGTAACTTTATCTATTGCTTTGACAAAAACAACTGAAGGGAGAAAGGTTTGATGCTGGCTCACAGTTTAGGGTGCAGATTGTGAGGTAGCAGAAGCATGAAGTAGCAGATCACGTGAATCATCAGTCAACGAAAGAGCGACGGGTGCACCCTGCCCCCCTGCTCCCTTTCTCTACTCTTTCAGTTCAGAAGCCAGTTAGGGAATGGCACCGCCCACAGCGGGCAGGTCTTCCCTCTTCAAGGCTATCAAGATGATTCGTCCATAGGATTGGCCAGAGGCCTGATTCCTGAGTGACTTGGAATTTCTATCAAGTTGATAACAATAACCATCACCATGAGGAGTGTTTATTTATTTACTTATTATTTATTGCAATGCTGGAAACGGAGTTTGGAAACTAGACAAGGTGGTTGGAAGTACTCTCTGCTCTTCCAGAGAGCCCAAGTTTAGCTCATAGCTGGCTGTAATTCTACATCCATGGTATCTAATACCCTCTTCTGGTCTCCCTGTAGACCAGATGGCTTTGAATTCCCTCTGTAGGTGGGGCTAACTTTGATCTCCACCTTCGGAGTGCTGGGATTACAACTATGTTGCCATCATACCTGGCTTAGGCTGGGGCTCAAACCCAGGCCTTCTTGCATGTTAGGTGAGCACTCTACCCACTGAGCCACGCCCCAACCCACCCACCAGAGTCCTTACAAGTTGCTTTCTCTGACCTGTGCAGCATTTTGAACTCCGCCCCCTTTCATTAGTAATTTGCATATACCATACTAGCTATGGTCTCTGTAGACAGGCAGGCCTCGAACTTGAGATCTTCCTGCCTCAGCCTCCCCAGTAGCTGTCCTATTAGGCCTGGCTTTGCTAGCTCCATTCTGGAAGATAACCACAGAAAATCAGCTTTCGTCTCTGATGAAACCCTGCTCCCATTCCCATGTTCTAACAGGACGGACAAGCTTTCTTACAGGCCTTCTGCCTAGCATGTAAGGAGATCCTAGGTTTAATCCTCAGCTCCACAAACCAACAACAACCGCCGCCAAATATCCCTTTGACCCTTCATCCCTTTAGCTTACAAGCTTAAAATTCTGTTGCAGAAAATCAAAAATACCTACTCACATTTTTCAGTTAAGTGCATTATTATTCCAGTAAGTATACGTACCCTGGGGCCTGGAAACTTCCCTATTTATAGCAATGTTTATCCACTAATTGTATTTATTCCCGAGTGTAGAAAGCACCCAGGCAGCCTGAAGAGGAATGCCCCTGACTGTTTTCGCTCCTTTTATAGCTTCTTACCACCATTGGAGACAGCGCTGGTTTTCGGAGGGTCTCCTAACTCTCAGGATTGTTCCCAGACTCCCCATCCCCACCACCCCTCTGCAGACATGAGAATAGTTCAAAAAGCTGTGCTTTGGCCAAAGGAAGTTTATCCCAGCCCTGGAGGTGCAGGCTTTTCTCAGGTCCCGGAGCAGAACCCGGGATGGATTTCCGGGGGGCTCCCTTTTCATGGGCAACCCGGGCTGACTGTACACCTCTTTCTCGCAGCCTTGGATGCTCTGCCTTAACCCTCTGCGCAGGCCTAACCCCTGGGCCTTTTTTGAGTTCTATGTAAGGCTCGTCCATCTTGTTTCTGACTTGCTTTGCGCATCACCTCCGTGCATGTTCACATGACTAAAATTGTATGATTCCTCCCTGACCCCTGTTAATCTCTACATTGTCAGGTCATTTCATAGGTTAAATTCTAGAACCTTCTGAGTGGAAAAGTAAATTAAATACCTTCCTACAGCCTGCGAGTCACTAGCCTCCTCTCCTATCCCAGACCAAGTTAGGCTGTTTTTTTTTAGTTCTTTTGTTATTTTCTTCAAATGGTCTTTTTAGTTTCTTTTTTTTGGGGGGGTGGGGGTGGGGGGTGGGTTTGAGACAGGGTTTCTCTGTATAGTCCTTGCTGTCCTGGAACTCTCTTTGTAGACCAGGCTGGCCTCGAACTCAGAAATCTGCCTGCCGGGGCTGGTGAGATGGCTCAGTGGGTAAGAGCACCCAACTGCTCTTTGGAAGGTCCGGAGTTCAAATCCCAGCAACCACATGGTGGTTCATAACCATCCGTAACAAGATCTGACGCCCTCTTCTGGAGTGTCTGAAGACAGCTACAGTGTACTTACATATAATAAATAAATAAAACCTGTTAAAAAAAAAAAGAGAGAGAGAGAGAAATCCGCCTGCCTCTGCCTCCCCAGTACTGGGATTAAAGGCGTGCGCCCTTTTAGTTTCAAAACGTGGTTCATTCACTGGCGCCAGGTTGAATCCTGTTCTTGCAGCCAACTGAACTCCAAAGCCCAGCCCGCTTCTTCCCGAAGCAGCTTCATTCCGGGCCCCTTTCCTAATCTTCTCACTGATGGGTTTCTTTGGTTTGGTTTTGGTCCTGGGCACTGAACCCAGAGTCCCCAACATTCTAAGCACAGGTCACTTTGCTATATATACCCTCATGTTGCCTACCCCAGCCTGGAAAGTCTGACTTTGCCCTTGCTGCCACTGAGCCAGAGACCACCTGGAGTGGAGCCTTCCTACCACTGATGGCTCTATCGTTCTACACCTGCCTGCTCTTCTCCAAGACACTACTACCTGCTGAGAGACTCTTGAGATATTCCAGGAGACAGCGTCCTGAAGATCAGCCTACAGGCTCCCACCTGTAGGACAGGCGGGAATGGATTGGTGGGGGATAGGCCTCCCCTCTTTATAAGCACAGACTTAGTAAAATTTAAGAAGCCTTAAACAGAAAATCATGTCTCAGCATCCATTATTTCTCTCGCCGTTTTCTCCCATACAGCTCCTGCCTCCCACTCAGGAACCCAGTTAGTATGGCCGCAGGTGGCTACACCCTCAGCCCCTGTCTTCTTTTTCTAGACGCTTTATCTGAAAGACACGGACCTCTTACAGGGCCCGCCTCTCACCCAGCACCCCACAGTAGCACCACCCCGCAGGGCTTCACCCCTACACCAAGGAATTCCCACGCTCCAGCTATTTATACTTGGTCCCCACCCTCCCACCCCCACCCCACTCCCACCCTGTTGGTTGGTTGCTGGCTGTGACAGGGTCTCAGTAGCCCAGAGGATGGAGGTTTCTCAGTATCAGATGACTTTTAACTCCTGACCTTGCTGCCTCTACCTCCCAAATGCTGGGGTTACAGGCCTCTGCCACCATACAAAGTTAGTTTATTTATTTATTTATTTATTTATTTATTTATTTGGGTGATTTTTTTTTGTTTTTTGTTTTTTGTTTTTTGTTTTTTGTTTTGAGACAGAAAGGCATACTTCAGTTGAGGCCAGCTTCCAGAAAAAAAAAAAGAGAGAGAGAGAGAGAGAGAGAGAGAGAGAGAGAGAGAGACAGACAGAAAAAAGAAAAAGGAAAAATTTGGATTTCTGCCTCAGGCCTCAAAGGCTGGGAGACCCAGGTGAACCTCCTGGTGTCTTCTGTGGCTTAATTCCAGCATGATTCAATCACATAATATTTAAATTATGTATTATTTATTTTCTGGTTTTTCAAGCCACAGTTTCTCTCAGTAGGCCTGGCTGACCTGGCACTCACTCTGTAGACCAGGCTGGCCTGAAACACAGAGATCCAGCTGCCTCTGCCTCCCAAGTGCTGGGATTAAAGGCGTGTGCCAACACAGAGGGGCTGTCTATTTATTTTCATTTCATGTGCATTGGTGTTTTGCCTGCATTTGTGTCTCTGTGAGGGCGTCAGATCCCCTGGAGCAGGAGTTACTAACAGTTTTGAGCTGCCAAGTAGGTGCTGGGATTTGAACTCAGGTCCCTCTGGAAGAGCAGCCAATGCTCTTAATTACTGAACCATCTCTCCAGCCTCATTCCCCTCTCCCCCTTTTCTCTTTTTCTTCCTCCATCCTTATTTTTTTCTTTTGACAGGTCCCATGTCACACAGGTTAGCTTTGAGATTGCCAAAGATGGCCTTGAGCTCTGAGATGCTTCTGCCTCTGGCCCTCAAGTGATGTGATTATCTAGGATCACAGGTGTGCATCACTGTGCCTAGATGCGGGGTGGGGTTAGGGAGAGGGGGGCAGACTCTTCTAAAAATTATTTGTGTATTATTTTGTCTTTTGAGACAGGGTTTCCAGATGTAGTCTGGCACTGGCCTGGAACTCTCTGTGT
Source organism: Mus pahari (assembly GCF_900095145.1). Taxonomy (NCBI): domain Eukaryota; kingdom Metazoa; phylum Chordata; class Mammalia; order Rodentia; family Muridae; genus Mus; species Mus pahari. Next base: position 63,597,272 of record NC_034606.1, on the reverse strand, counting down.
AGACCAGGCAGGCCTTGGATTTGTGGCGATCCTGCCTCTGCTTCTCAAGTGCTGGAGTTACAGGTATATACCACGGATGGGGCTGAGATCAGGTCTTGCTATGATCCTGGCTGACCTCTGACCTCTGACCTGACCTGCCTGAGGTCCTTCTGCCTTCCATTACTGTGGTTCAAGGAATAAAAAGCAGATGCCCAGTGTAGCTAATGCCTTACTTACTTTCTTTCTTTCTTTCTTTTTTGTTTTGTTTTTTTTGTTTTTTTCGAGACAGGGTTTCTCTGTGTAGCCTTGGCTGTCCTGGAACTCACTCTGTAGACCAGGCTGGCCTTGAATGCCTTACTTTCTGAAGCACCACCTCCTGTCCAAAGACTGCAGTGTATTAAGTGTAGACAACATGCTGCCCCAGCATTTATGAGGTTCAGGCTGGAGGATTAGGAACTCAGAGCCAACCTTAGCTATGTTGTGAGTTCATGCCCAGCCTAGGCTACACAAGTCCCTCTTCTCATAAAACCCAAATGGGGCTAGGAAGATGGCTCAGTGTCTCAAGGCACTTGCCACAAAACCCAGTGTTCTGAGTTTGACCCCCAGGAACCCCACGTGACAAGAGGGGAAAACAAGTTTCATAAATATATCAGAACAATCAAACATAGTATAGAACCACCTTCATATATACAACTGTAAGCATATCTATTTCCTCTACCATTCAAGTCCAGAATGGTCCAGCCCCTGAGCAGATTTGGTGAAGGACGGACCCACGCTCACAGGCCTTTGTTTTTAAAGATCTTTGCTAGTTTATCGTGCAGGGCAGCCTGGGCACTTTTCCCTTCCCCTCCAGCATAGTTTGTTCGAATAGAGTCTGGAACATAAGCTGTTTAGAAACCCTGAAAGGTCTCATGTTTCTGGTAGATCAAGATTTCCTCATTTTAAATTACATAGTTCTCTGTTTTGGTAAGCCATGGTCCCTGCTGACTTGTAAATACTTGATGTGGAACAGCTTGTAGCTACAAAAATCAACTTACTCCCTTCCCGCCGCAGCTCCGCGTATTTGTATGGAGCCCAAGGGACAGAGCCTGGCTCACAAACGTCGGAGGAGGGGAAAATTCCTTTGTGTTCAAAACAAAGAAACAAACTTAAAATTCAGGTTGCTTGGCTGTCTCGTTCCTTCTTCGGAGAAACGAACAGTAGTAAGGCAGTTATTGTACAGTGAGAATTAGCCTGGTCTGTGGGCCACGAGCAAGCTGCGGAAACCACCTTTTCCTGCTTGTTTGTTCCTTTGTGCTGGGGTCTCGATGGCCTCTTGGCCCACAAGACCCAACTCTAAATACATCCTTAGGGAATTGGAAGAGGAAGGTCAGAGGCAGTCTCTTTCTTAGCCAGCCGCGGCTAAATCTGAAGACAAGGCAGGGTGAAGCTCTATGGGGAAGGTACTGTGGGAAGGGGGGCAGGCTCTCCTGATTCCTCCTCTGTCAACAAGCACGCAAAACCTGAGCTACTGCAATTGCCAGGAGTGCAGGAAAGGCCAAGTTTTCCTTGTGTGTGAGGGGAGGATGACCCTTGCTCTGGGTGGCCTGGGATTCCAGAAGGCCTGATCTTACTTTAGGCTAAGTAACTGAATAACCAAATTTCATCATCTGTCAGACACAGTTCAGCCACTATACCCTGCATCCTGAAAACTGTAGCGATTTCCTGATGATTCATGGGGCTGGAGAGCAGGGCAGTGGTGGCACATACCTTTAACCCCAGCACTTGGGAGGCAGAGGCAGGCGGATTTCTGAGTTCGAGGCAAGCCAGCACGCCCGGTAAATTTTTTTGTTTTGTTTTGTTTTGTTTTGAGACAGGGTTTCTCCGTGTAGCCTTGGCTGTCCTGAAACTCACTCTGTAGAGTAGGCTGGCCTCGAACTCAGACAGCCACCTGCCTCTGCCTCCTGAGTGCTGGGATTAAAGGCGTGCGCCACCACGCCCGGCTCAAAAGGCACTTTTTAAAAACTGCAGTTGCTGCACAAAGAGCTGAGCTTATCCAGTTCCAAAGGCCCACCACAGCATTTCCGTTTCAAATTCCACATATTTTGTTTGGCTAAGGTTCCCACCCCCGCCTGCTTCTCCGTTTCTAACCACCAAATTGATACTTAGTTTCTGACTTGGAGAAAGCGAGCCACTTCAGTATTTAAGAAGGGACATTTAAAATGTGAAAGATGGAAAAGAGTGAAAGTTGGGGCTGGAGAGAGATGGTGGCAGAGACGCTGTGGGTGTGGGCGTGGGGGTGGGGGAGGATAGCGCCGCCGAGGTGCTGCTGCGGGAGATCTGGGAGATCTTGGTGGAGAGGACCAGACACCCACACTGGGCAGTGACTGCAGCCAGTAACCTGAGGCATCTGCCGTCAGGTCAGAGGGTACTTACACATATGTAGTGCACAGACACACACACACTCTCTCTTTTTTCCCTTTTCTTTTTTCTTATGAGTATACTATTGCTGTCTTCAGACACACCAGAAAAGGGCATCAGATTCCATTATAGTTGGTTGTGAGTCACCATGTAGTTGCTGGGAATTGAACTTGGGACCTCTGGAAGAGGAGTGCTCTTAACCGATGATCCATCTCTCCAGCCCACCCAGAAACTCTTACAGGCTCACACACATACTCACAATAAATTAGTAAATAATGACAGTTTAAGACGGCTGTGGTGTCTGAGGACTGTAATTCCAGCATTTAGAAGCCTGAAACAAAATGATGAAAAAAAAGGGTTGAGGCCAGCCTGAGCTACATAATGGATTCTAGAACAGCTTAGTCTACAGCAGAAGATCCTATTTAATAAACTAAAATGAAAAGGAATGTAAAAAGTGTGTAAATAAGGTGTTGGCACACACCTTTAGTCCCAGTACTCAGGAGGCAGAGGCAGGTGGATCTCTGAGTTCTGAGTTTAAGGCCAGCCTGGTCTACAGAGTGAGTTCCCAGACAGCTCAGATAGTTGGGGTAGCTCTAGCTAATTTTAGCACTTGGCGAGTGGAAGTAGGAAGAGCAGGGTTTTGAGGCTAGCCTTGGCCACATGAGACCCAGCACTCAGGAGGCAGAGGCAGGCGGATTTCTGAGTTCAAGGCCAGCCTGGTCTACAAAGTGAGTTCCAGGACAGCCCCAAAAAAGTGCCTTTTGTTTGTTTTTGCTTTGCTAGCTTTTCTATGACCCTTCCCTTGGTTAACCTGGGGCTGTGTCAGTCACCGTTCCATTAGTTTTTCTAAATGTCAGTTAGTTTTGGGCTCACCACCTCCAACAGGATTTTTTTTTTTTTCTGCTTGCGTTGGTGTTTTCCTTGTGTGAGGGCGTCTAATTTCCCAGAGTTACAGACATTTGTCAGCTGCCAAGTGGGTGTTGGGAATTGAACCTGGGTCCTCTGGAAGTGACCCTAACCACTGAGACATCTCTCTAGACCAGCAGCTGTCAGTTCTTTAATATTTTCCTCCAACTATTGGGGATTGTCCCCATGGCCTTGGCCATCCTAGGACAAGTGGCTCCAGCCGGCCTTGAGTTGGCCTTCCTTCTGACTCGGCCCTCTGACCAGCTGATACGGCTGGTAGGCATGTCTACTACGGCCTACTACGTCATCTCTTCTAGCTCTCTGAAGGTGGACTCTGTAATTCCAAGGATCCTTGATGCCTGCCACTGTTCTTCAGTGTCACCTCCAATCAACAATGACCTCTGTTCCACTCCTCATTTAGAAGTCTTTGCTGTTTCTCTATTGTTCTTAAAAGGTAAGTGTTCCTGGATCTACTTAACCAAAGGTGCTTATAAGCACTGTGGTTTTCTTTACCACTTTTGTATGTATGTATGCATGTATGTATGTATGTAAAGTATGTGTATGTATTTACATATAATATGTATATATGTTTACTCTGTCTAAATGCACAATGTCTACAATGTACTTGGAAATTGTATGCTTTAAAATTATGCTGTGCATTCCTGTGTGTGTGTGTGTGTGTGTGTGTGTGTGTGTGTGTGTGTGTGTAGAACTAGTTCTCTCCTTCTAACTTTATGTGGTTTCGGGTGTTCAAACTCAGGTTGTCAGATGGTGAGATGACTTATGGGGTAAAGGTGCTTGCTGCCAAGAGAAACAACTCCAATTATAGCCCTAGGACGCACATCGTGGGGAGAGAGTCAGCTCCCTCAAGCTGACCTTCACACACACACACACACACACACACACACACACAGAGACAGAGAGAGACAAAGAGAGACAGAGAGACAGAGAGAGACAGAGAGAGACAGAGAGACAGAGAGAGACAGAGAGAGACAGAGAGACAGAGAGAGACAGAGAGAGAGAGAGAGAGAGGAGAGAATAAACTGGACTGGAGAGATGGCTCACAAATTAAGTAAGAGCCCATACTACTCTTTCAGTGAGCCTGAGTTTGGTTTCTAGCACCCACTTCAGGAAGCTCACAGTCACTTCCAGCCCCAGCTCTGGAGGTTCTGACACCCTCTTCTGGTCTCCACTATACTAAACCCACACACAGACATCACACTTGTACCCATAATTTAACATTTAAAAATAAATAAATAGCCAGGCAGTGGTGCTGCATGTCTGTAATCTCAGCACTCAGGAGGCAGAGTCAGGCAGAGTTCTGAGTTCAAGGCCAGCCTGGTCTACAGAGTGAGTTCCAGGACAGCCAGGAGAGATGGCTCAGCAGTAAAGAGCACTAACTGCTCTTTCAGAGGCCCTGAGTTCAATTCCCAGCAACCACATGGTGGCTCACAACCATCTGTAATGGGATCTGATGCCCTTTTCTGCNGTGTCTGAAGACAGCTACAGTGTACTCACATACATTAAATGAATAAATTTTTTTTAAAAAAACTTAAATAAATAAATAAATTTTAAAAATTGAATTTATTTCAAAGAAGAATATGAACAAAAAGAGATAAATAGAGGGATGTAGAGAAGGCTGGTGGGCAACCCTGAGGGCCTAAGTGCACATTCCTGGAGCCCACAGAAAAGCAGGGCCCAGCACTGTAAACCTTGAAACCCTTACTTTTGTAGCAAGAAGGGACTGGGGACAAGAGAGTTAAGGTTATGTGCATGGATAATCCCAGCTCTCAGCCTTCAGGACAGAAGGTTACGGCTCCCTCAGCTCCCTCGGCACCCTGGCCGCTTTCGGGACTCTGGTATTTTTACCCTGTCCAGAGTCGTCAGAATTAAAACTATCGGCCGCTGGCAGAATCGCACCCCTGCCAGAAGATGCAGGAGGCAAACTGATCCGCTGCTGTGGACAGTCTGAAGCAGCCCGGTATCCCACTCCTGGGATTAAAACAAAAACATGTGGGGCTCGGAGGTTAAGAGCATTCCCAGCAACCACATGGTGGCTCACAACCATCCGTAATGGGATCCAGTGCTCTCTTCTGGTGTGTCTGAAGACAGCTACTGGGTACTCCTATATGTAAAATAAATTACTAATTATTTAAAGAAACAAACAACAGGGTTGAAGAGATGACTCCACAGGTAAAATGTCACAAAGTGTGAGACCTGCGGTTTGGCTCCCCTGACCTCATGAAGCCAGACGCTAAGGCTCCCAGCTGTAATCCCGGCAGGCCTAAAGCAGATGGGAAGTGGAATCAGGAGAATTCCCAGGGACTTGTGGGTCAATTAGCCTGGTGTAACCTGCTATGAACAAGATACCCTGTCTCAAACAAAGTGGGAATGGAGGAAGGATGACCAAAATCTTCTTGTAATCCCAACATATACAAAGTGGGCGAGGTCACAAGTTCAAGGTCATTGAGAATTCAAAGACAGCTCATGACTCTCTGAAAAAAAAATTTTTTTTTTTTTTTTTTTTTTTTTGGTTTTTCGAGACAGGGTTTCTCCGTGTAGCCCTGGCTGTCCTGGAACTCACTTTGTAGACCAGGCTGGCCTCGAACTCAGAAATCCGCCTGCCTCTGCCTCCCGAGGGCTGGGATTAAAGGCGTGCGCCACCACGCCCGGCTTTTTTTTTTTTTTTTTAAAGAGGACCTTTGATAGGGAATCATAATGCGCCCAGTTGAAGCAGACATTCTCAGAACCTCTGGAAGAGCAGTCAGTGCTCTTAACCGCTGAGCCATCTCTCCAGCCCTTAACTTTTTATTTTGAAGCAGGTTCTCAACAAGCTGTCCTGACTGAATGTACACTTACTGATATCCCAGGCAGGCCTGGAACTTATGAACCTCTTGCCTCAGCAGCCGAAGTCGGTAGGATTGCATGGAACATCTGGCTCAGGGATTTGTGATATTGTTTGTTTTTGAGAGGGATGACTGATCTAGGCAGCTTAGTCCATGAACTGCCTCAAGTGATCTTTCCACCAAAATAGCTTATCTCTGGGATCTTAAAACTTCAATCTAAGGCTGGAGAGATGGCTCAGTGGTTAAAAGCACTGACTGCTCTTCCAGAGGCCCTGAGTTCAATTCCCAGCAACCACATGATAGTTCACAACCATCTGTAATGGGATTCGATGCCCCCTTCTGGTGTGTCTGAAGACAGCAACAGTGTACTCATATACATAAAATAAATAAATCTTACAAAAACAAAACGTCAATCTACTTTATACTTTTCAGAGAATAGCCACAAACTGTCAAAGCCCTAATATAGAACAAGCTGAGGGTCGAGGGAAAGGTCATCTCTAAAGAATTTTCCCTTGCTTGTTGCCAAGCACAAATATCTGAACTCTGAGTGCCATTGCTGAGCCTTTTATAGGAAGCTCTGAAAAAATTCGACAGGGTATCAGGAAGAGAGAGATGGGCAGCTCCTGTGGGTGTGGCTTGTTTCCTGGAGCATTGGGAGGAGAGATTAAGGGGCAGTTCCTGTGAGTGTGGCTTGTTCTAGTCATAAAGTCTTTCAAGTCAGCAAATAAGAAGTCCAGAAAAAGCAGAGAGGAGAAAACATCCCCGTTAAGGCTTCTCTGGAGGCACAGCTAGGGCTGAGAGGGTGCAAGGTTTCAAGAACCCAGAAGAGTCCGGCTTCTTTCTGCAGCTGTGCTCCAACAGATGCCCTGGAGGCACGTCCGGAGAGATGCTCAGTTCTACTCAAGGACAACAAGCTGCTTGCTTCCGCTCAAGACATCTATACAGAGTTAATATGAGGGAAACAGAAGAGACGTTAGCTATCTCCTTTAGGGTTCACAATTTGAAATGCAAAACCGGTTTCCTCAGAACAGAACACACACACACACACACACACACACACACACAGATTGTTTGTTTTCAGACAGGGTTTCATGCAGCCAATTCTGGCCTTCAAGTTACTATGTAGCTCAAAATGATTTTAAACTTTTGATCTTCCTGCCTCTGCCTCACAAATTCTGGGATTACAAGTGTCAACTGCTTTCAATGTTTTCTTTTTTTTTTTAAAGATTTATTTATTTATTATATGTAAGTACACTGTAGCAGTTTTCAGACACTCCAGAAGAGGACATCAGATCTTGTTAGGGATGGTTATGAGCCACCATGTGGTTGCTGGGATTTGAACTCTGGATCTTTGGAAGAGCAGTTGGGTGCTCTTACCCACTGAGCCATCTCACCAGCCCTGCTTTCAATGTTTTGTTTTGTTTTGTTTGTTTGTTTAGATAGTCTCTGTAGTCCAGACTGACCTAGAATACACTATGTCATTTAGTATGACCTCAAATTTGTGGCAATTCTCCTGCCTCAGCTTCCTTTTTAAAAAATATTATGTATTTATTTTATTTATATGAGTACACTGTAGCTGTCTTCAGACACACCAGAAGAGGGCATCAGATCCCATTACAGATGGTTGTGAGCCACCATGTGGTTGCTAGGATTTGAACTCAGGACCTCTTGAAGATCAGCTAATGTTCTTTTTTTTTTTTTTTTTGGTTTTTCAAGACAGGGTTTCTCTGTGTAGCCCTGGCTGTCCTGGAACTAACTTTGTAGACCAGACTGGCCTCGAACTCACAGAAATCCACCTGACTCTGCCTCCCGAGTGCTGGGATTAAAGGCATGCGCCACCACGCCTGGCTTAGTCATTTCTTTTTTCTTTTTCTTTTTTTTCTTTCTTTTTTTTTTTTTTTTTTTTGGTTTTTCAAGACAGGGTTTCTCTGTGTAGCCCTGGCTGTCCTGGAACTNACTTTGTAGACCAGGCTGGCCTCGAACTCAGAAATCTGCCTGCCTCTGCCTCCCAAGTGCTGGGATTAAAGGCTTAGTCATTTCTATTGCAGTGAAGAAACACCACGATGAAGACAGAGGTTTATAAAGGAAGACATCTAACTGGGGATTTCCTTTGGTTCAGAAGGTTTGTTCATGAGCATGGTAGCAGGCAGGCAGGCATGGCTCTGGGGCAGTAGCTGAGAGCTTACTCCTGATCTGCAAGACAGAAGGAGAGACAGAAGAGAGAGAAGGGGGAGGGTGAGACCTCAAAGCCATACCAGTGACACACCTCCTCCAACAAGGCCATGCACGCTCCCTAATCCCCGGAAGAGTCCGCCAACTAGGGACCAAGTACGTAAGTATGTGAGCCCGTGGGAGCCGATCCCATTCAAACTTCCACCTTCCACTCCTGGGCCCTCATCTCTTGTAGCCATATCATAATTCAAAATTCATTCATTCCAAATCCAAAAGTCCCATAGTCCTTTACAATCCCAAGACTATTTCTAAGTCCAAAGTCTCTTCTAAGACTCGAGGCCATCTCTTAACTATAACCCTCAGTAAAATTGAAAAGTAAATTACATCTGCCGACATACAGTGGCACACAATACACATTATAGTTCCAAGAGGAGGAAGTGGGGCACAGTGAGGAAATCCTGGACTAAAGCAAGGCGGAAACCTGGCTGGGCAAATCCTGAATCCTGTAGTCCATGTCTGATGTCAAAGCGCCCTTCAGATCTCCTACTCCCTCTAGTTTTATTGACTGTAACACACTCCTCACCCTGGGCTGTTCCACTCCTGTCTGCAGCTCCTGGGCAGGTATCCCTTGGCTCTGGGATCTCCAACATCTTAGCCTCCAAAGCAGGGGCAGGTGGGTGGAGCTTTTGTTTGTTTGTTTGGTTGGTTGGTTGGTTGGTTGGGGGTTTTTTGGTTTGTTTTTTCCGAGACAGGGTTTCTCTGTATAGCCCTGGTTGTCCTGGAACTCACTCTGTAGACCAGGCTGGCCTCGAACTCAGAAATCTGCCTGCCTCTGCCTCCCAAATGCTGGGATTACCACGCCCGGCTGGGTGGAGCTTTTTGAGTTCCAGTCCAGCATGGTCTGAGAGTCGGTTTCAAAAATTAAAAGGGGGGTGGGGTAGCGGAGGAGATGGGCGGGGCTGGAGAGGGAGGTAGAGGTGGGAGGAAGTAGAGGAAGACAAAAGTTCTAAAGATAAGCCGGGCGTGGTGGCGCACGCCTTTAATCCCAGCACTCGGGAGGCAGAGGCAGGCGGATTTCTGAGTTCGAGGCCAGCCTGGGTTCCAGGACAGCCAGGACTATACAGAGAAACCCTGTCTCGGAAAAAAAAAAAAAAAAAAAGTTTAAAAGATAGCCCCAGGGCAGGCATCTGACTTCTCAAGAACGCTGCGCCTGCGTTTCTCAACAGCCACATGTGTGATTTAGGCAGCTCCCGAGGTTCCCGCCTTGCCGCTGCCTTCTGCACAGAACAGAGCTGTCACATCCTCAGCAGAGCAGCTGCGACCCCACCAAGATCAGGCCGGCTTTCATTCCCTCATCCGACAACTCCCAGCCATGCAGGGGCGTGGATTCGGGATTCGGCTGTTTGGGGGTCATCCGTGCTCAGATAAACTCATTGACTCAGAAGTTAAACTTGGGTGGAATTGGTCCTTGGTGTGCTGGCGCCCTCTGTGGAAAGAACCGGCCTGTGTGTCTCCCAGGAAAAACACAACATGGTTTCCATTGCTCAGAGCGGGTTGAAGGAATGTTTTTATTTTGAGACAGGGTTTTACTATGTTGCCAGGGCTGGCCTAAGCTGGCTGTGAAGAGAACTCTAGGCAGTCCTTCCTCTGCCTTCCAAGCGCTGGGATCCCGGAGTGTGCCGCAGTGCCTGAATCGTTTTTCTTTTGAGACAGGGTCTCCCGTAGCTGAGGCTGGCCTTTGCCCAGCTGCCCTTTCTTCCCAAGTGTCCCATTCCCTTCCTGTCTCCTCCCTCTGCTCCCCTCTCCTTTCATACATGGGATCATAAGACAGCTTTTCAGGTACACTGGACACGATTATAGGTTGAAAAGATAAAAATATAGGTCAAGTTGTGTGGAAATTCTTTCCTGTAAGATTTATTTGGGGGCAGGACAGATAGCTCAGCGGCTAAGAGCACTAGCTGCTCTTGCAGAGGATAGAGAGACCGAATCCCAGCTCCCACACAGTGGCTTACAACCGCCCCAACTCCAGTTCCCGGGGATGAAACCCCCTCGTCTGACAACTGTGACAACCAGGCCACAGTATGTATTTATTTACATACATAAATAAATCTTTTTAATAAACGGTTTTAAAGTATTCTCACACAGTAAAATCATTGTAAACTTGAGATCCATGCTAATGTTTGTTGCCCCCTACTGGAATCTTTTGGAAGAACACCCCGAGTCCTGGTTATGCATTCAAATAAAAATAACCCTGGGTGGACAGTTAGCTGATGTTACTTTCTAGTTGACATTTTCCAGAACTCGCCAGACCCTGTCTCTCATTTCAGAGATTGGAGGCACGCTTCTGCTCTTCTACTTGGCCTTGGTAGCTCCAGGCCCCGGGGGCTCCTCTCAGGCCCCGGTCTCCACAGCAACCAGAGGTTACCAAGAAGCAAGCATCTTCTCAGATGTGTTTGATCCTGACATTCTGAGACACCTGTTGTAACTGCTGAGCCGTCTCTCAGTCCAAATATAATCAAATATTTTATATTCTAAAAGTATATTTTTGGTGGATTTGAGTTTTTTTTTAAGATTTATTTATTTATTGTTATTGTCATTTATGTGAGCACACTGTCGCTGTCTTCAGACATACCAGAAGACAGCATCAGATCCCATTACAGTTGGTTGTGAGCCACCATGTGGTTGCTGGGAATTGAACTCAGGACATCTGGAAGAGCAGTCAGTGCTCTTAACCGCTGAGCCATCTCTCCAGCCTGAGGGGTTTTTATTGCTTTCTGATACAGTCTCCTATATCCTAGATTGACCTAAAAAAATAGATAGATAAATAGATAGATAGATAGATATAATTCCCATAATTCCCAGCTTTCCTGTTAGCAGTTTTGTTTGCTTGTTTGTTTTTTCAGAAGGCTCTTTTGAAAAACGTGTATGAGTGGGGCTTTGTGGTTTTTGTTTGTTTGGTTTTGGTTTTTGGTTTTTTGTTTTGTTTTGTTTTGTTTTGTTTTGTTTTGTTTTGTTGCATGTAAGTTTGCACCACATGCACTCGGTGTCAAAAGAAACCAAAAGAGAGTGTGTCAGATCCCTTGAAACCGGAATTATGAATAGTTACAAGCTGTCATTTGTGCACTGGGAACAGAACTTAAGTCCTCCTTAACTAAGGGCAGTAGGTCCTTGAGTACTAGCCGTCTCTCCAAGCTCCCTAGACAAGTTGTTTGTTTTTGTTTTGTTTTCAAAATTGAGTCTCACTAGGTAGCCCTGGCAGACTTGGATCTCTGTAGACCAGCCTAGCCTCGAACTCAGGGATCTGCCTGCCTCTGCCTCTGCCTCCTAGTGTTGGTACTAAAGGCGTGCATCACTATTGCCTAGGTTTTCTTGTGGGAATTTTTTTAAAGATTTGTTTATTTATTTTATGTATATGAGTACACTGTAGCTGTCTACAGACACACCAGAAGAGGGCATCAAATCCCATTACAGATGGTTGTGAGCCACCGTGTGGTTGCTGGGGATTGAACTCAGGACCTCTGGAAGAGTAGTCAGTGCTCTTAACTGCTGAGCCATCTCTCCAGCATCCGAGATTTTTTTTTTTTTTTAAATTCGTGTCTTAGCTCCTTTTTCTGTTGCTGGGATAAAACAGCAAACAAAGGCAACTTAGCGGAGAAAGGGTTTCTTGTTTCCTGTGGTTTGCGGTTCTGTAGAGGGCATGAGGTCCTCGTGCTCACTGAAAGGCATTGGAACAGAGGCTGTCTGCCTTCCTGGGGCTGCAGCCCTTTACCACACACAGTTCCTCATGTTGTGATGACCCCCAACCACAAAGCTATTTCATTGCTACTTCTCATCGGCAACTCTGCTGCTCTGAATGATAAATGTCCGATGTGCACATTATCTGAGATTCGACCCCCACCACCACCCACACTTGAGAAGCCAGGGAAGGTAAACACTCGGGGAGGAAATGAGATGCAGACCCTCTTCTCCACCTAGGAATCTAGGAATGGATGTGGTTAGTAGCCAGGGTGGCCTCTGTCCTATACGTATGGCTGAGAACACACCAGATCTTCCCCAGGCCCTTCCGATGACACTGTAGTCTATCTATAGAACCTGTCTTCATGGAAGAGGTGACATGTACTTTGGAAAGAGTTTTGATGTCATCGTTCCATAGCTTTTATTGTACACACAGGACTGTGTTACACCGGGAAACTTTTTTCCAGATTGTACTGTACTTAAGTGTGCCTAAAATAAAATTCCCAGTGTCCGATTCTTGGAAGTCCAGACATCAGAAGCTTAAAACTGAGGGTCCCTTTGCATCCACAGCCAGGAAAAGCAATGGATACAAGCTGCTGCCCAATTCCTCTCTCTCCAGTTACACAGTCCAGGATCCACCAGGGAATGAAGGGGCCCTGCTGCACACTCAATGGATCGGGCCTCAAGGCAACGGAGCGAATCTTCCAGAGGCATACCACCAAGGGTGCCCCTCTTCCAGCTGACTTTAGAGACCATCAGGCTGACAATTAGCATTAACATAGGATTGTTTATTGGTGTGTTTTATCAAACCCTCAGAAAGTAAGTTTGGGGCTTTTTTCCATTTCTCTTATTTTTCTATTTGAGACAGGGTCACATTCTCTAGACCAGGCTGTCCTGGAATTCACTATGTAGCTAAGGATGGCCTTGAACTCTTATGCCTTCTGAGTGCCAGGATTGCAACTATGTTGCCATCATACCTGGCTTAGGTGGTGCTGGGGCTCAAACCCAGGCCTTCCTGCCTGTTAGGTGAGCACTCTACCCACTGAGCCACGCCCCAACTCCAGCCCACCCACCAGAATCCTTACAAGTTGCCTTCTTTGAGCTGAGCAGCATTTTGGACCCCGCCCCTTTTCATTAGGGATTTACATATGCCATACTAGCTGGGGTCTCTGTAAGCAGGTAGGCCTTGAGCTTGAGAACTTCCTACTCCTGCTGTAACAGGGCTGCAGGTCTTAGCACAATTGACTCCGGACCGGTCAGGCTGTAGAACTCAGCACTTAGACAGCACCACCTGCCAAAACAAAGGCCTAATCCATCAATGTCCATCGCTCTGGGAAAGTCTCCAAATGTACTAAGCTTGCTTTTTGGCTTCTGTAGGTCTGCTCCTGGTTAACTGTTCTTGTTTACTGAAGGATGTCGATCCAGAATGGGGGTTTTGTGCTTAAAAGCTCACCTGAGAAAGGTTTGGTGCTACAGTGGGATTCAAACACCCAGTATAGTCTCTGCCAGCTAATAAAGACTTTCTATTGGCTTACATCCCTGTCTGGTCTTCTCTGGTAGATGCCCCACGATACTGCCTCAGTTTCCCTAGTAACTGTGATTAGGAGCCTGTCCCACTAGGCCTGGTTTTTGCCAGCTACATTCGGGAAAACAACCACAGACAATCAGCTCCCACTTCTAAGATATCAGGGTTTCTTTCCAATCAGATGGCATTTGGCTTTGTTCTGATCAGCCCCAAACTGGAAGCTTTTGAATCCCCTCTCTCCTCACAGGGACTGAAATGGCGCCTCCGTTTTTATTCCACAACACAGCAGACAAGCCTTCTTCAAACCTGTCCTGTAATCAAGAACCATGCCTGAGGCTGAGGAGATGGTTCAGCAGTTAAGAGCACTGGATGCTCTTCTAAAGGATCTGGGTTGGTTTGACTCCCAGCACCCACATGGCGACTCACAACTGTCTGTAACTCCAGTTCTAGGAATCCTGACACATGAATAAATAATAAAATAATTTTTTTTGTCTTGTTTTTGTTTTTCGTGACAGGGTTTCTCTGTGTAGCCCTGGCTGTTCTGGAACTCACTCTGTAGACTAGGCTGGCCTCAAACTCAGAAATCCTCCTGTCTCTGCCTCCCAAGAGCTGGGATTAAAGGTGTGTACCACCACTGCCCCGTAATAAATATTTTTAAAGGTCCCCTCCACTTGGAGCTAGAGCTCAGGGATTTGGTGCTTGCTGGGCCTGTGAGGTGGCTCTAGGTTTGAAGCCCTACTCCACAAAGCAACAACAAAGGGCACAGGGGTAAAGAAAATTAAAAGTACCTCACATTTTTTTTTCAGTTATCTACATTATTATTCCAGGAAGTGTACCATGCCCTCAAGTCTGGGACACTATTTATAGCAATATGTATTTAATAATTGTATTTATTCCCATATGTAGAAAGCACCCAGGCAGCCCGAAGTGGAAGGCCCCTGAGGGTTTCGGTTCCTTCTATAGCTTCTTGCTATCAGCTGAGACGGCGCCCGTTTTCTGAGGGTCCCTGACTCTCAGGATAACCTTTCCCCTTTCAGTTTCCCTAGCTGCCTCTCTAACTACTCCCTCCTTTTCCTCCGGGGACACAGACCCAGCCATTTTCATGGCTGCTATGCATTTATTGTTCCCTATATGATAAGCAGAATGGAAACTCGATATAGAAGAGCATCTGTGCATAATTTATGGTTAGACAAGTTACTCTAGTGCTAAGGAAACTGAAGCAATGTTACCCCAAGTTTGGGGCTAGCCTGAGCTACACAGAAAGATTGCTTTAAAAGCCAAGCAAACTGACAAAGCCTTGCGCTCATCTTCTGACAAGCCATCCAGCCCTTGCTAGAGGAGACATTTATTTCCCACTCTGTATTCTTGGTGGCTGCCACATCTTCTCCAAGCGTTCCTTGAAAGGGCCAATGCTGCTAGCAGTGGATCTGATGGTCTCACCCTGCAGGGCCTAGTTATTGAAGAAGCAGAGGAAGCCCTTAGAACACACTGACTGAATATGGATGTCACCTGACGGACCCAGGATTTTGTAATCAGCTAGGCTCCTGCAGGCCACACGATTGAAGTTATTTCATCTCAAGAAAACCATTAAAAGCTCATTCCAGAATATAAAAACTTAGTCTTGCTCAAGGTGACTCTGAAGCTTGGGGTGTCAGAGCTATGTGTTGTTAATTTGTTTCCATTACCAAGGCTTCTGCATTGGAACACGGATTTCCCAGGTGGGTGGGCCACTTTTAATCTGATCTACATTTCTGCTTTTCCCGGGTTTCCCCAAGTGGCTTCTGAATGTGTTGCAACAAAATTGCAAGGATGTTGAACGAAGTATTTCAAATAAACAATGTTTGCGAGAAAGCCTCTGAATAAATGTGTTTGCAAATGGGTTTAGACCCTTGTGTGGAAAGGGCCTGCCTCGCCTAAATAGAAAAATCTTCAAGTTAATCAGATCCTACTCAAGAGTTTGAAAAGCTGGAGGCAGGGCTTAATGAAGAGTTCCAAACCCCACCCAGGCTACATCTGATCACCTGCAGGCTCCCAGCTCGATATTTGCCACACTTTCACCTTTTACATTTCTTTCCTTCAGCAAAATCTGTCTGTTCAGGAGAACAAGGGAAAGGTGACGTCTGTCCCCGATACGCTGTGTGCAGTGCTGAAAAACAAGCTTTTAGTTTCCAGCTAGCACTCCACATGGTGGTGTATAATTAAGTGAATTCTGCCTCGCATAGTGTATGTAGCCCTGGGCTTCCTGTGACCATCAGTCTCAATCCAGTTTTCTATCAAAGGGCCAGTTGCATAGGGATTTGTTTTGGCTTTGGTTTTTTCAAGACAGGGTTTCTCTGTGTAACCTTAGTTGTGCTAGAACTCACTTTGTAGACCAGGCTGGCCTCGAACACACAGCTCGTCTACCACTGACTCTGGAGTACAAGAATTAAAGGTATGCGCTACACCTTCCCGGGTTTTTATTAGTAGTAGCGTTATTTATTTATTTATTTATTTATTTATTTATTTATTTATTTATTTATTTATTTATTTATTTATTTGGTTTTGGATGAGCATATAAATACTGCCTTGACGCTATTTCCTGGGCAAAACGAGATTTCCATGACCAACCATGACACCTTACTAATTCGACCTGCAAGTTCTTGCAGCACGTCCGAGTGTCCAGCAGATGGCGCCACAGCTGAATTTTCTCCTGTTTTTGTGTATGCCACGCTTGTAGAAGGCGGAGGGAAAAAAAAAAGATTAAAAAGATATTCTCATTTTCAGCATAGAATGACTTCTTCGTTGCATCAGAGGAATTAATGTTGAGGTCTTTAAAAAGGTTAATTGATGACAACTCAAAAATTGCAGGTTGGTTTTGTTTTTGTTTTTTTTTTAAGAAATATTTTCACTTTGTTCATTAGATGTTCCACTTTTGTTTTGTTTTGTTTTTTTAAAGGATTTATTTATATGTCCCATATGTAGCTGTGTGAGTTTATGTGTTTATAGAGGCTTGAAGTCACCTGATCTCCTAGAACCGGAGTAACAGGCAGTTGTGAATGGTGAGAATGTCGGTGCTATGGAGCCAAACCTCATCCTCTCCAAGATCAGTAAGCACTCTTTACTGCTGGGCCGCTGTTCCACTCCTAAGTACTTGAGTGGGGACATGTGTGCAGGGCAAAGTACCACTGTTTGCGGTGTCGTGGTTTCCAAGTGTGCTCCAGGAATGACTCTCAATGAGCAGGGCCTGAGCTGCAAGCGCAGTTCTCACTGAGCCCCTTGGCCTTGCCCACGTTTTTCAAACAGTAGTAATCGCCACGGGAGCACAATGGGGCTGGGGATACAGCTCAGAGGTAGAATTCTCTGTTATGATCAATACACGCCGTGTAAATGTTTGAAACGTTAAAAAGAAATCAAGAGATGTTACGTAAAAGAAGCACGACGGTCCAGAAACTTAAGCAATCGCCCAGGGTGACTTCCAAGGCGTGGCTGCGGTGAGCTCACCCGCTGCGACGGAAATGGCTTCGGAGGAAGCCGGGCGGTGGCCGCAGCGCGGGGACAGCGCCGCCTGCTGGTGTAGGGCGACAAAGAGCCGGGCCCGCAGGGCGTGGACCCTGCACATTCCAGAGAGCTCACAAGGACATTAGGAGCCAGAGACATAGCTGGAGCCGCCCCTCTGCCAGGAAGAGAAAGTTCGATGCCTGCTATAGTTAGGGAAGGCAGTCTCCCGGAGGGTTTTAGCGGCTTTAATGGTTCCTAAAGCTAAAAAGGGTGGATTTGATTTGTATAACGTTGTCATTTTAGACCACTCCAGTGGAGAATGAAAAGCAGAACCTGATAGGGGTTCACTTTAATTTTATTTTATCCTGTCTTAATGGGACTTGTCAAATATTAATGGGACAGACTTTAAATATGAGCAGGGAATTGCGTTTTAAACGTGGATGCGCTAGTCATTTCTGTCTGGCAATATTATTCCAAGAAGGTTGGAGTGAGGTTTCTGGAGTCCCGCCTCCTCTCCCCACTTCCGTTTTCTCTTCCCTCATTTGACAAGAGCCTCTGCACCCATCTCCTTAGAACACGTCACCATCATCCACTGGAAGAGGAGTGTGGTACCACCTTTCTCCCCTATAGCTGAAGCCGGCAGAAAGACGACAGATTGCTCTTGAGCCCGCCTGGTTGCCGGGAACCCGCAGGATGATGCGGATGCAGCTCTTACTGTGCTGCTTTCATTAAGTAGCAGGTGCCGTCTCATGGACAGCCAACCCTGTGTCCACATTATTCAGTGATTAGGTTTTCCTTAGTATCTTCCACTCACAGGGAGTGCTGATTTTTAGAATCTTTCCTAACTTGGTTTGCCTTCTTGTAAGAGAATGAAAATCCACGGATGGGTGCTTTCATAGCACGCTTGCACCTGAAATTATGCAGCTGACCAGGGCTGTCAGATCCAGGAAGGCCCTCGCGGCCATACTTCCAACCTGAACTCAGAACCACTGTGATGCACTCTGGGGACGGACAGGCATTGTCTTCAGCCGTGTACCCAAGCAGTTCACGATGTTCCAGTGAAATGTAGCAAACAGTCTGTGGTCTCAAAAGGAGCCCTGGCTAACTCAGTGGGCCACAAAACAGAAACAATAGGAGGTCCCAGAGGGAAATCGAGAAATTGGGTATAACAGTGATCAGAGCGCACTGTGTAGATATAAAGCTGGTTTTGTTTGTTTGAGACAGGGTCTCATCATGTAACTCTGGATGGCATTTAATCCATAGAGATTTATCCTTCTGCCTCCGGAGTGCTGGGGATTAAAGACATGCGTCTCCACGCCCAGCTGTATGAAATGGTAAAAGTCCCCATGGCAGGAAAAGTAGAAGAGACGCTATTTACTGGGTCCCTGTTTGACCTGAAGACCGCGATTCCCATCGCGGCGCGTCTGTAAGCATTAATTATAGGCTTTTGTTCACAACAGCAGTGCCAGAAAAACCTGAATTAGGAGCTCAATCGCAAGAAGAGAAAAGCTGGGTTAGTAGGTCCCATAGGTGTCTGGGCTGCAAGCCCTTGCAATCCGGATCCATCCCAATGAGCCCTAGGGGTTCTTTGTTTTGAGGACAAAGGGGGCTATTTAGTAACTTTTAGTGAATCAGGCCAGGGAGGTGTTTGACATTTGTTTATCTGCCTAGAGGAAGGAGGGGAAAGCCTCCCGGAACTGTATGTAAGTGTCCTTCAGCTAGAAGATACAAGAACAGAGAAGCTGAAAACATTAATACAATGCAGGCACACATCTCCCTGCGCAACCCTGGACTATTAAACCAAAGGCTACTAAACTAAGCAGGGACACCGCAGGGGCCTCCCTTGGAGGTCCTCCCTAGAGAAAGTCTGCTCACACAAAGCCAAGCACTTCTGAGGGGGGAGGGGAACGGGCTTTTTGTTACCAAGAAGAGAGCTCCCTCTCTTCTCCCCTCCCCCTTCTCACCTGTTCCTTCTCCTCCTCCACCAGCTGCTCCCCTCTCTTAGGAGATGGCCGAACAAATCCCTTACCCCTACGATCTGTCTTGGATCATTTGGAGCCTTGAACTCTGTGAAAAGCAAGGTCCGTCTATATTTAGAATTCTAACCTGCTGTGAGTTTTGCTTTTCTCCTTTAGTTGTGCAAAACCCAAGGCTTTGCAGCCTGCCTAAGTCAGCGATACTCCCACCTTTTGAAAATTTGAATCTGAGCTTCCAGGCAAAATTTCCTAAGTGTGTCCTTTCTCCTCAAAGTGAAATAAAACACAAAGACCGCCTTCGGAAAGAGGCAACATAGCGCAGATCCTAAGCTGTAGCTGCATGGGGAGAGAAAGTGCTCCTGGGGGCATCCCTTCTGCCACCACACCCTTTGCCACTTTTCATTTGCAAAATCAGTGTGCTGAGCAGAGAGCCAGAGCTAACCTCGGCGGAAAAAACTGTTACACGGGGAAGCAGTCTGCAGTGCGCAGTCTGGGTGGGGCACCGAAACACCCCGTCATTTTCTCTTTCCAAACTGGGGATCTTTCCATTCATTAAAATTGTATTGGCCGGGCGTGGTGGTGCACGCCTTTAATCCCAGCACTCGGGAGGCAGAGGCAAGCAGATTTCTGAGTTCGAGGCCAGCCTGGTCTACAGAGTGAGTTCCAGGACAGCCA
>NC_034606.1:63576399-63577570 GCF_900095145.1 Mus pahari | reverse complement strand
CCATGCCCCACCCAAGATGGTGTTTACTCCACTCACAACAGGGCTTTAAGTACTCATAGAAATCTGACAGGGAGCCAGGTGGCGCACGCCTTTAATCCCAGCACTCGGGAGGCAGAGGCAAGCAGATTTCTGAGTTCGAGGCCAGCCTGGTCTACAGAGTGAGTTCCAGGACAGCCAAGGCTACACAGAGAAACCCTGTCTAAAAAGTATTTACTGCTATTGTTTGTGTATGAGGTGGGTGTTACAGTAAAAACAACAGAACAAAACAAATAAACAAACAAAAAACAACTGATGAAATATCTGGCCGAGGCAGAGGCCTAACCTTTCAGTTAGGCTGAGTCAGTTGTTTGCCAAGCGACCATCCTTAAGCCATGATAGAGACACACGTCATAGTCTAACAGTTCTTTAATGAGATACTGTGCTCCCCCACCCCCACTCCCACTGCACCCCTAGTGCTGAAGCTTGCAGGGCCGTGGGATCCCAGCCAAGTATTATTCTGAATTATTCAGAAAAGCGGAACTTGCTCTTTCTCCCTTCTATCTCTTTTCTAAGCTTGCTTTCCTTCACACTGGGCTCTTGCCCCCACACTCTGAGTCACCCTCCTTTTTCTCCAAAGGCCCTGAAGCACCCCGTGGCTCCTTGCTTGCCACGTCTGACCTGCTACAGAAGGCATGGGGGTTTTAAAGCACCACGGGGCTCCTTGCTCGCCATGTCTGACCTACTACAGATGGCACGGGGCTTTGTTGTTATAAGTTTCCTTTCAGCCTCTCCTGCCTTGATTTTTGTTGTTGTTGTTCTTTAACTTGAAAAAGACTCCATTCTCAAATCTTTTTTTTGTTTTGTTTTGTTTTTTTTGTTATTGTTGTTGGGTTTTTTGTTTGTTTTTGTTTTTGTTTTTCAAGACCAGGCTGGCCTCAAACTCAGAAATCCACCTGCCTCTGCCTCCCAAGTGCTGGGATTAAAGGCGTGCACCACCACTGCCCTGCCCCCCATTCTCAAATCTTAAGCTTGTATCATTGCAGAGCTGTGAAGGACATGCAGATGTGAGAGGCCCATGTGGAGCTGGTCCCCTCATTCCACCTTTATTTGGGCCCTGGGTGTCAGCATTCTAAGCTCTGAAGTTACCTGGCAACAGCCAGGTAGGCCTGACCCACTATAAAAGGAGCTGCTT
>NC_034606.1:63526718-63576378 GCF_900095145.1 Mus pahari | reverse complement strand
TCTTCTTCTTCTTCTCTCTCTCTCTCTCTCTCTCTCTCTCTCTCTCTCTCTCTCTCTCTTTCTCTCTCTCTGCCCCTACTACCCTCTTTTTTTTTCTTCTCCAAAACAGGGTTTCTCTGTGTAGCCCTGGCTGTCCTGGAACTCACTCTGTAGACCAGGCTGGCCTCAACTCAGAAATCCGCCTGCCTCTGCCGCCCAAGTGCTGGGATTAAAGGTGTGCACCACCTCTGCCAACTATTCTACTACCCTCTTAACTCCCCTCCCCATGCTCTGAATAAACTCTGTTCTATACCATCCTGTGGCTGGTCCTTCAAGGGGAAGGGATGCCTCTGCATGGGCCTGCTGAGACATTCCCTTCCCCTGTACCTCACCACATCCCTATGGAACATACCCCCCCCCCTTCTCTCTTTATCTCTTTATAAACACATCACTGGGTATCAGACTGCAGTTCTCAGGCTTGCTCAGTGGGTACTTTGCCTCAGTGAACCATCTTGCCAGTCCTGGGGAAATTGTTGTCCCCTCTTGGGGGTTCTTAGTCTCCTTAAGAAAATACTTTAGGAATGGATGCAAACAGGAGATGGAGGACAATTGTATTAGAAGTTAAAACTAAATCAGGGTCAGGCAGAGAAGCTGGAAATCTCAGTAGCTTCCCAGAGGGGACTGGAGAAGAGAAAAAGAAAAAACAATCCCATCCCATTCAAGCTAATCTGAGCTAATCTGACGGTGGAGGTCAGACACAGTAGCAGCGGGCAGCCACTTGCAGCCAAGATAGAACAAAGGAAAAGTTACATGGTTTCTAAGATCCTAAAAGAAAGGCACGTGTGGTGACCTGCTGGGGTGTGGGAATTCTGGGCAGGGAAGGCACAGTATCTCATTAAATGGATAATTATTCTAACTATCTCTTTAGGGGTGAACCCTTTCTGCAGGTAGTTGCAGAGCCAGGTCATTGGCCCACTAGACTGAAAGTGTTAGGTGTCCATCTTCCTTTATTCTTGTTGTGTTGCTGCTCAAGATCTTTATGGTCCCACATCCTTGGCCCAAACTTCACACAAATGGACTCCCTAAAGACAAATGGGATAATCAAACCTGCTCCTCAGGAAAACGCTGGTTAACGTTCTCAAGGTTATAGTCCTCACTCGGATTTCTTGGCTTTTCATTTCGTCTTTTCTGCTAACCTGTAACATGGGTGAGGAGAGAACTCTCTCTGTCTTGACCAAATTATCATTTTCCTTGACCAGCTCTTTGGAATATAAAGGCGCTAAGGCATTAGTTCATGAACCTAAACACCTTACAGTAGTGGTGTTGCTAGTGTCCAACTGTTTAAATCAACAACTACACACTGTTCAGTTTCAGACCCAGGGACAAGGCATTGAGCTGCATATTTTACCCATCAAAGCAGACCTGTCCTCCAGATTCTGCCAGCATCCCTCAGTTCCTACCTGGCATACCCTGACCCCAACCCTGACCTGAACTCTTCAGCCCAGGGGCTGGGCTGCCCTTCCCCCAGGGGTTCTTCTCTATATAATTCAGATCTCTCTCTCTCTCTCTCTCTCTCTCTCTCTCTCTCTCTCTCTCTCTCTCTCTTCCCCCTTTCCCCCACTCCCTTTCTCCCTTCTTCTCCCCCCATGTTAACTCCCTTGGCCTCAGTGAGTCTGCCCTCATAAACCTGCCTTTAGTATAATCTAATCTGGCTTGAATTGGCTCACTTCACAGGCAGCAGAGAATTAACCTATCACACACCATAAAAGACATTTGTCTGCTAGGAAATCTCTTCAGTGTCAGGAGGCAAAGGCCAGGAATCAAGACCTACCAGGGCTACACAAAGAAACCCTCTGGGAGACTGGGGTTGGAGAGAAGGAGGAGGGAAGGAAGAAGAGAAATCTCGTCAGTGTAAAAGGGGCTTTCTTAGCAATACTCCCTTTTCACACTACTAGTTGGTTTTCTTAGTAAAGTAATTTAACTTGGGCATGGTGAGACATACCTGTCCCTCTCACTCTGGTGGCCAACGTAGGAGGGTGTCATGTTCCAGGCCACCCTGGCTACAAGGTAAAACCCTGTTAACAAAACAAGAAGAAAAAAAATGGTAGGGCGTATGCAGTGTGTGCCACCCCGAATTCAATCCCTAATACCTCAAGTCCATAAATACCACACAAAACCAAAAGGATATTTTAATGTTGTCCCTTTAAAAGAAAAGCATTCCGAACTGCTCTGCTCTGTGCTAAGCCAGGAACTGAGGCCAAGGGGATTGGCTCAGGCCTCAGGCCTTGGTCACATTCTACAAACACTTGGCCCATCTGCTGTCTAACTGATCCTCAGACCAAAATTCACGAGTGGCTTCAGCTCTTGACAGCTGAAGTCGTCTTTTTGTTGAATTGGAATTTCAGTTTGGGGCTGGTTGGGATGAGTTCACACTCACCCACCCTAAAATCAGGCTCTGTGGGTTAGAGAAAGCTCTCTGAGCCAGGAGGGCTAGGCAGACATTTTAGAAACAACACAGGCTTATTTGTTGGAAACTCGCCCCCAAATCGGGCTTGTTTCCTGTGTAGTCCTGCTCATTGCTCGTGTGTTTTAGTTCCCACTAAATTCCATCTGCCTGCTAAGTATCCGATTGTATTGTGTTTAGAACAATGGAATATTTGTGTGCTTCTATGAGAGCTACGCAGCAGGAGGCTGGCTGCCCGCAGTTGCCCCAGCCCTCAGACAGTTCTCCCAGAGACCCTTCACATTCGAGGCCCAGCTAGAACAAATACGCAGATGTCACGGGCTTCTCTTTACCTTTGTAAGTAAAGAAAAATGTTGATACAATTTTTCATAATTTGAAAAATATTCACAAATTGTGAATATTCATAATTCTGCCTTGTGTTAGTTGATGGCAGCTACCCCTACAGTGGACATTAGCAAAGCTTTTAATCTCGGGGTTTGAAATCCCCAAAATATGTTACCTCATATTTTAAAGAACCTCAATTTAAAAATCATAAGTGCTTTTGGGGACAAGATCTCTGTTTTGCACTTCATATCTCCCACACATATGACGAGGCTTTAGAAATGCAGCAGATATCCAGGGAATTTGTGAGTATTAGCCAGGTGTGCTGTATTAACCAGGTGTGCTGGTTATCCCAGCACTCAGGAGGCAGAAGTAGGAAATTCAGGAGTTTAAAACAGTCCCCCCACCCCCATCCTTGAAGGTCATCTCAAAAGAAACAAAGCGACTAAGAAAAGCATTAAAAGAGACAGCGAATGCGAGCTCATCCCAAGTTTAGGCCACACTGTCGGCACAGTATAATAACACATACATCATTTACTCCAAAAATACCCTAAGTGCTTTCCATTCATAGATTATCTCATTTAGAAACTCAGGCCGCATCACAGGTGCGGCTCTAGGGGTTAAAGGGGGCTGCACTTGGAAAAGACCAGATGTCACTATCACCCTATTTTATATGTGACAAACCTCACTCACACAAGAAGCACCGCTAATCAAGTCGTCCCAGCTGGCATTCTCCAGTGCCTTTAATTTAGTTTTGTTATTGTTTTGTTTTGGACTGAGCCTCCCAGTGTCGGACAGACTGGCTTCTTCAGTCTCCCGAGGGTTTGGATCACAGCTGTGCATCCCCCTGTCTGTCCTCCGGGACTTTCCTGGCTACCCCAACCACACCCATAGCTCCATTCTTTAACCACCCTTCTTCGAGCCACAGTGAAGTGCTTCCTCTGAAAGACCATTCCCGAGAAGTGAAAGTGCTCAGTACACCAGGTTTGCGATTCGATCTCGGGCTACCTCACTTCGTCTTTACAACATCGCCTTTGTGAGTCGGCTACTAATACCTCAGGTGTAAGGAATAAAGGACTGGAGAGTGGGAGTTAACTACCCAGAGGCAGGGGACTAATGATAAACGGTGAGAACACAGCGCGCCTGCGCTGGGTCTCTGTGCTCACAGTGCTGCTATGGGGCGCCTGCTTCTCCCCGTTCCTCTGTGTTGTTAGTGACACTCCAGTCAGCCATAAAGCGAGTGCCTGTTTCAACCCGCCCGCCCGTGAATACAAACCCAGAGATGTTGGCTTGTGCCGTGAAGTCATTTCAAGAGGCAAGCGCCGGGCTGAGTGAAAACAAGGGAAAGTGGTTCTGATGCTGGCGACACATCAGCTGGGAAGAAGAGCAGAAACATTTAAAAGGATCTCCACCGGGCACAGCCGGGCAAAGGACTGACTAGTCAAGCAGAAAAAACAGCATGGCGCCGTTTCTGTTTTTAAAAGTCACACAAAACAATGACACACTATACACATACATCCGTGAAGACCGAAGGAGAAATGTTGGTAACATTGGCTCTCTGGGCTGAGGCCTGGCTTGAAGTGACAGAGTAGTGACATTTTATAAGATAGTTTATTAACATAATGGGTATATAAGAGAAAGGGGACAAAGAACTGGGTGGGGCAGAGATGTCAGAAAATAAAAGATCAGAATAAATAAATCTAATAAACATTTAAAAAAAGAAAAAGAAAATAAAGATTTCCCCCTTGCTGTAAAGGGAGTGGCATGAACACACCAGGCTAAAGCCACTGTGTCCATAGAGACAGACAGATGTCGGCTTAACATTTCATCGTGAATTCGATGTTTTTTGATATTTAATATTTCTTGCTTCTACCAAAAAGGTTATCACATTGTGGCTCTTGGAACCGGACCAGCCTGGACAGGGGAGGGGAGGTGTTGACTGTGTTTCTTTGTGTTGTTGGACTAATTTCCTTATTTACCAAGAGGAGAGACTAGAAAGAGACAGGTTTCAGAAAGTGGTGTGAGGATTAAATGAGAGAATAAATGGACGATAACTCAGACCACAGGAACATGTGAACCCCAGCCCTTCCACTTCACCATATCTTTAATTTTACCTTTAAGATAATTAAATGTCCCACTCTGAGAACATTTGTTCATTACTAAAGGTTTACACCAATGCCAAGTTAAACAAATAAAGCATTGGAATTTGGTATAATAGCTTGACAGAGAGGCTTCACTGATTTGAAACTTTTCATTGTGCAAATGTATCTTTTTAAGCATTAATAGTCTGATTCATCTATAACCAGATTTAAAAAACATGCATCTCTCTTCCCTGTGAAATCCTTTTTTTTTTTTTGAGAAATCCAATTTTTGATGTGAGAGATCAATCACCCAGATCAGAGAGGCCATTTAAATTACAAATCAAAAACATAAATAGTTTTGCATCTTACAGTGTGTTTATTCATGACCCCAATAAAACTTAAGACGCTTGTGAAATTTCACCAATGAAACCATAAGCCTTGTATGTAAGAGGATTTCAAAGAAAGAGAAATGCTAATGTCACTGGTATAACTTAACACAAGAAAAGAAATGAGAACCCACTCATAACATTAACAGCAATAGCAGCATGCACAAACCCCTGTGGTCAACAGCACACACACAGCCCCATGGTGATCAGCATACACACAGTGCCACATCCAAGGTTACACATGACGTAACCTTCTTCTGTTTCAGCCTCACCTTCGGAACAGACCCCAGCTCTCTCCTGCCTTTGTTGGATGTACATGAATTTTAAAAAGCGAAGAGACCTGAAGCTTTGTGGTACAGTAGATAAGAATCCAGTTAGAGACGTTTTACACTCTGAGGGAAGGAAAGGATTGGTCTGAAGGACCTGTTCCCAAGCACGGGAACCACATCCCTCTGAGGTCCTCCCATCCTTAACCAACCGGGACTGTCAGCTCAGAGCCGGGCACCCATTGTTCAGTTTCTTCTACTCTAATTAGATTTGACAGATTGCTTTCTGGCTTGACTGGCTGTTGCCAAGCACACAGAGAAGAGTTGGGGCTGACCTTGTCACTGTGCCGGTGGGAGTAGAGCCCCTTGTCCTAGTCAACAGATGACAGAAATACACACCAGCAGCTTCCAATCTGTTCCTTGCCTTCCTTCGTCTCTGGCTCTTTCTGTAAAAGCTCCTGACAGTCTGACTTTTCTTATCCTCGATACTGAGAAGCTGACCACCTCGGTAGGCTATGGGAGAACTGTTAAGCGACACTCTAGATTGTTCATATTAACACTATAACCTTTGTTTTGTTTTTTTTGTTTTTTGTTTTTTTTTTTTGGTTTTTCGAGACAGGGTTTCTCTGTGTAGCCCTGGCTGTCCTGGAACTCACTTTGTAGACCAGGCTGGCCTCGAACTCAGAAATCCTCCTGCCTCTGCCTCCCAAGTGCTGGGATTAAAGGCGTGCGCCACCACGCCCCGCTCACTATAACCTTTGTAACACTGTGATTTTGTCTGTAACACTTGTGACCTTTGTTTTTTCTGCAAGCTTCAAAAAGAGGGTAGGTAGGTGGGAACACTCCCCTTCCCCTGCCCTCCCTGCCCTCCCTTCCCCTCTTCCCTTCCCCTTCCCCCCTGACCTCCCTTCCCCCTTCCTTTCTTTCCTTTCTTCCTTTCTGTGTTTCTTCAGGCCCTCCTATATCTCAGGCTCAATGCTAAGGGTCTAACCTAGGGACTGCAGGCACTAGTCAAGCACTTTTCCTCCTGTGATGTCCAGTGTACCCAGTCTAGCCATATAGCCCTGGCTGTCTTGGAACTTACTATATAGACCAGGCTAGACCTAAATTTGTGGTAATCATCCTGCCTCTGCCTCCAGCAGTCTTTTTTTTTCTTTTTTAAATTTTAAAATTACATTCATTATAT
This sequence comes from Mus pahari, assembly GCF_900095145.1. Classification (NCBI taxonomy): domain Eukaryota; kingdom Metazoa; phylum Chordata; class Mammalia; order Rodentia; family Muridae; genus Mus; species Mus pahari. The sequence goes on along the minus strand of NC_034606.1, from coordinate 63,569,695 downwards.
ATTCGTGGAGGAGGGGCACAGGTATGAGAATCAGTGTCCGGACTGACCTCAGGCTATCAGGTTTTGGCATCAGTTCCCTTCCCTGCTGAGCTGCATCACTGAGATCCACCTGTTTCTGTTCCCAAGAACTGGGAGTGTGTAACACCATGACACCATGACCTCACCACACACATACACACACACACACACACACACACACAAACTAATGTTACGTCGTATTAGTTTAGATGACCTTATTCAGATATATGATCTCATTCAAATATATCTATATGCGATCATCTAATCTCATACCTTTGTTTGGGAGGGAGGTTAAAAGAGTGGATCTAGCAAGCACACGAGTGTCAGCCACTAACTCATGACCCTGAAAAAGAGCCTGCTGATTCTTTGGCACTACCATAGCTCCCCCTCACTGACCCTCCCTCCCGTCCTTGATAAAAAAACCACATGAGTCAGGGAAACCATTCTTTCCCACAGAAGGAATTCTCAGTGGAGGACGGGATTGTCAGAGCTAGTCTCTTGCAGGGGGTATTCCTACAGCAGATGCTGACTCATCAAACAGCAGTGGACTCTTTGGGACAACAGGCTTGGGAGTGGCCCTGGCCTTGACCTTGGCCTGAAGACTATTAGAAAGTTCTTGAGACAGGCGGCTTGCCAGGTTCTGATGTAAACCAATTTAAGGTGTCCTATGAGAGTCTTCTAAAGCTCACGGTCACTGAGCTCCGAGCTCCAAGGCCCCCCAAGCTTCAAGCTCCCCCGAAACTGACTCCAGTGAAGATCTGAATCACTGAGCGGAGCTTCAGAGGAGCCAGGAGCCAGGGGAGAAAATGCCTCTGTGCAGAGGAGCCCCCACTAGGGGAGCCATGATGGAATGAGGAGTGGTGAATTTTCCTTGCTTGAGTCTCAAGAGGTAATATAAAGATCACAGAGGAGGTGATAGTGTAGCCAAGCCATGGGAGATAGATGTTCTTTTCCCACAGTGGAATGGGGGGGGGGGGAGGATGCATGACTTGTAGCTGAGGATCTGCCAGTAGCCTGGGATGGGAATCCCTGTCTGTACTCCCAGCACTTCATCCTAGAAGCTGACCTTCAAGATGATCCTTAGCTGTATAGAAAGTTTGAGGCCGGCCTGGGCTACAGGAGACCCTGTCTCCAAAGAACAACAGACAGACAAACAAACAAAAAGAAAACCCAAAAGTATATGTTGGGGGCAGGGGGGAATTGCTAGGCACAGTGACACCATATGGAATCCCAGCACTTGGGAGGTAGAGGCAGGAGGATCTCTCTGAGTTCTAGGCCAGCCTGGTCTACAGAGTGAGTTCTAGGCCAGCCAGAGCTACATAGTGAGACCCTGTATCAAAAAAGAAAAAAAGAAAGTGATGTGTTTATAAAAAGATAAAGAGGTATAACAATATGTTCTATAGGGGTGTGGTGAGGTATGGGGGAAGGTGGTGTCTCTACGGAAGCATGTCAAGGCATCCCTTACCCCTGAGGGACCAGCCACAGGATAGTGTAGTATAGAATAGGGTTTATTCAGGGCATGGGAGGGAGGTTAAGAGGGTAGTAGAGGCAGAGAAAGGCAGAGAGAGTAGAGAAATAGAGGGTGACCATGACCATGTGCCCAGGGGGCAGGGGGAGTTTGGGGGGAGGGAATGGGGAGAGAGGGGGAGCAAGAGAGCAAGAGGCAAGAGAGGGAGGAGGGGGCAAGCAGCCTCTTTTATAGTGGGCCAGGTCTACCTAGCTGTTGCCAGGTAACTGTGGGGTGGGGTTTAGAACAGAATGGAGAAAGAAAGAAAGAAAGAAAGAAAGAAAGAAAGAAAGAAAGAAAGAAAGAAAGAAAGAAAGAAAGAAAGAAAAAACAAAAGAAAAAGAAAAAGAAAAAGAAAAAGAAAAAGCCAACATTCTCTACATAATGAAGCCAGTCTGAGCTGTAGGTTTCAGAGACAGAGACAGAGACAGAGAGACACAGAGTGTGAGCCTGTAGGGGGAGAGTTTTAATGCATAGTTTAAAGAAGCCTCAATCAGAGGGGAGCTCCCTGGAAATACAAAAAAGACAAAGGAATCTGCATTGGTACAGAAGTAACATGATCCAAACTGCGGGTTGTTTGGTTGATATGGTTGGGGGTTTGGAGGGGGGATTGTTTTTGGTTTTTTTTTGTTTGTTTGTTTTGCTTTGTTTTCTTTTTTTAAAAAAATATTTATTTATTACATGTAAGTACACTGTAGCTGTCTTCAGAGACTCCAGAAGAGAGCATCAGATTTTGTTACAGATGGTTGTGAGCCACCATGTGGTTGCTGGGATTTGAACTCAGGACCTCTGGAAGAGCAGTAGGCACTCTTAACCTCTGAGCCACCTCACCAGCCCCCTTGTTTTGTTTTCAAAACAGGTTCTCACTACAGAGCTCTATAAACCAGACAAGGCTGACCTGGAACTCACAGAGATCCACCTGCCTCTGCAGGCATTAGAGGTCTGTGTCGCCACTACACCTGGATACAGGGGTTTTTTTTTGTTTTTTTTGTTTTTAAATTCTAGGATGTTTATTACAAAGGTAAACCCTGATCCTTGAGATGGGCTTATCGGTAGGATTTCTGGTATGGGGCACGGGCACCAGGATCTCCAAACGTTTTGGATTCGCAGCGACGTGGGTCAGCTACAAGCAGGGTCCGATCATACTGGATGAGGATATCTTTCATCTCCTTCTTAGAGGCTTCATCCACATATTTTTGGTAATAAGCCACCAGGGCCTTTGAGATGAACTGTCGGATGGCATAAATTTGGGCCACATGACCACCACCCTTCACACAGACCCGGATATCCACACCAGCAAATCGCTCCTTGCCCAGAAGCAAAACAGGCTCCAGTAACTTGTACTGCAGCGTGCGCGGCTCGATCATCTCCAGCGGACGTCCGTTCACCTTGATGAGCCCATTTCCCGGCTTGCAATGGGCCACAGCTCTGGCGGTCTTCTTGCGTCCGAAGACCTGCACGGACTGCAGCGGACCCTTGGATGGTATAGCTCCGAGCACGAGCACGAGGTCTGGATATAGGTTCTTTTACTGTTAATTTATGGGAATGAGTGCTTTGCCCTCATGTATGTATGTGCACCATTTGTATGTCCAGTTCCTGAGGAGGCCAGAGGGGAGCGTCAGGTCCCTGGGACAGGACTGATACGAACCATCCTGTGGGCCCTGGGAACTAAACCCACATGGCAACTCCAGGTCTGAGAGGTCTGACATCCCATAGGCACAACGTCACACAGAGCACGGACTACATGCAGGCAAAACACCCATAAACGTAAAAATATTTTTTTAAAAAAAATATTTATTTATTTATTATATGTAAGTACACTGTAGAGCTGTCTTCAGACACTCCAGAAGAGGGCATACAGATTTCATACGGATGGTTGNGAGCCACCATGTGGTTGCTGGGATTTGAACTCAGGACTTTTGGAAGAGCAGTCGGCGCTCTTAACTGCTGAGCCAATCTCACCAGCCCCCCCCCCTTTTTTTAAGGAAAGAAAGAACAGGCATTGGGTCCCCTGAAACTGGAGTTTGAGGGCTGAGAGCAGCAGTTTGGGTGCTGGGAACCAGACCCAGGTCTTCTGGAAGAGCCCTCTCTGGAGGCCCTAGACGTCATGTCTGCTTCTTTGTATGGGGTATGCACAGCACACGGGGATGGGGGGGGCACAGAACAGCCTGAGGAAGTCTGTTCTCTCCTGCAGGTGTGAGCCCTAGAGAATGAACTTGGGTCATCAGGTTTGCTGGCAAGTGCCTTTATCTGAGGAGCCATCTTGCAGGCCCCACCAAACTCCATTTTAGTACATTCTGATGGTAAAGTGGACCATGGGTTAGGGACCTTGATAGGAAGAAACAAGCTCCAAGGCAAAGACTGAAAGAGACCATGCAAGCCTAACTCTGTTTCTTCTTCTTCTCCTTCTTCTTCTTCTTCTTCTTCTTCTTCTTCTTCTTCTTCTTCTTCTTCTTCTTCTTCTGCTGCTGCTGCTGCTGCTGCTGCTGCTGCTGCTGCTGCTGCTGCTGCTGCTGCTTCTCCTTCATCTTGTTTGTTTTGTTTTTCGAGACAGCGTTTCTCTGTGTAGCCCTGGCTGTCCTGGAACTCACTCTGTAGACCAGGCTGGCGTCGAACTCAGAAATCCGCCTGCCTCTGCCTCCCGAGTGCTGGGATTAAAGGTATGCACCACCATTGCTCGGCTATCTTTTTCTTCTTTAGGTTAGAGTCTCACTGTGTTATGTTTTTGAACATCTAGGCTCAAATGACCCTTTCCCTCTCTCTATCTACCAAACAGTTCGAATGTCAGCAGATGCCACGTGCACAGCTTTGCTGCCAACATTTTGTGTTTTTGTTTGTTTGTTTTCTTTTGAGACAAGAGTCAGTCTTGTGTATCCCTGGCCTGGAACTTAATAGTAGACCAGGCTAGCCACACACTTGCTATGTTCCTCTTGCCTCTGCCTCTGGAAGGAGGGGAGGATAGACCTGCACCACCATGCCTGCCTCTAACTAAAGAGTGAGAGACACGTGCTTCAGAAGGTTAAAAACTAGCCGGGCGTGGTGGTGCACGCCTTTAATCCCAGCACTCGGGAGGCAGAGGCAGGTGGATTTCTGAGTTCGAGGCCAGCCTGGTCTGCAAACAGAGTGGGTTCGAGGACAGCCAGGGCTACAAGGAGAAACCCTGTCTCGAAAAAACCAAAAAAAAAAAAAAGACTCTGGGAACAGTTGTCCTCTAACCTCTACCTGTGCACCTTGGTATGCACCTGCCTGTACAACACCCCCCAAACACACACACATTGCAATAAATAAATAAAATAATCTTTTCCATTTACTTCATTCCTCAACGTGTCTCTGAAATCAGCACTCTTTGGCCCGGCTGTCTCCCTGAACCCAGTTGTCGGTATTTAGGTATCTTTTCTCCTCTTCCTGGGCCTCATCAACAGATTGCTCTTCCTGAGCTCAGCCTGGCATGCTGGATCCTCTCACCGGACTCAGCGCCTTCGCCAGGATGACGGCTTTTGCAAAGAAGGCCAATTGTGTCAGAGCCCAGCTCAGGTGTCATCTCTTCTTCAGGGGCCTTTCCTTTACCTCACCATGTGGCTCAGGCTGGCCTTCGATTTGCAGCAATCCCCTAGGGTCAGCCTCTTGAGTGCTAGGATTACAGATCTGAGCCACCAGAACTAGCAACCGAACACATCCTCTTTAAACATCCTTTTGTCAGGCGGCTGGATTGATCCAGGGCCTTTAATGACTGTTTTCTTGTTAAGCTGTAAGCTTAAACTCTGCCTTACTTTAAAGGCCTTCAAAGCTGGTCTGGCCAGTGCCATCAGCTCCACTTGGTTGTGGCAGGAGGGCTGCTTTATCCTCTAGGACAAGGGCCTGCTCATTCCTCTCCACATGAGCACCTCAGACATCATCCAACGCTCAGCTCCAAGATCTTGCTTGCCTAGTCCCTGCCTCCACAATCTCCAGACCCCTGAAGCATTTAGCACTTAATTATATATGCTTACATTATGTAATTGACCGGACTGCTAAAAGTGCACATTAGTCATGTTCCCTTCAGCTGGATTTATTGAGTGTATGGACCATAATTTATACTTCTTTAAGCCATAAGGTCTAGAACTTGACTATAGCCCTCTGTCCTGTCTGTTTCACAGAGCTATCTTATGCCATCAAGCAAATGGCTCACCTTCTCTTGTCTAAGTCCTAATACCCAAAATTAATACAGAAATAAAAATTTCAGGCCAGCCTGGTCCTGAAACTCGCTCTGTAGACCAGGCTGGCCTCGAACTCGGAAATCTGCCTGCCTCTGCCTCCGGAGTGCTGGGATTAAAGGTGTGCACCACCACTGCCCGGCAAGACTCTGTCTTAAAAACAAATATAACAAACAAAAACAAGCAAAAAAAAAAAATGTACTGGCTAGTTTTATGTGACAACTTGACACAAGTAAGAGTCATCAGAGTAGAAGGAGCGTCAGTTGAGGAAAGGCCTCCATGAGGTTGAACTGGAGGGCATTTTCTCAATTAGTGACCAAGGGGGGTGGGGATCCAACCCATTGTGGGTGGGGCCGTCCCTGGGCTGGTAGTCTTGGGTTCTATAAGAAAGCAGGCTGAGCAAGCCAGTAAGTCGTACCCCTCCATGGCCTCTGCATCAGCTCCTGCCTCCAGGTTTCTGCCCTGTTTGAGTTCCTGTCCTGACTTCCTTCAGTGATGAACAGCAGTATGAAAGTGTAAACCAAATAAACCCTTTCCTCCCCACTGTGCCTCTCGGTCACGGTGTTCCACTACAGCAATAGAAACTCTAACTAAGAGAGCAAATAAATAAACATTTTAATAAAAATGTTCTCATTTGCGTGGTTTTCTCTTTTTGAGTGCATGTTTTCAAAGAACAAACCCGTTCCTGCGGCAACTGCTTGGCGGCGGCGGAGGAGACAGTGTGTCTAGGAGAGTGGAAGAAGATAAGAAAGGCGAGGAGAAGGTCTGGCATGGTGACAGACGCCTTTAATCCCAGCAATTGGGAAGCAGAGGCAGGCGGATCTCTGTGTTCGAGAGCAGCCTTGTCTACAGAGTGGTTCCAGGACAGCCAAGGCTACACAGAGAAACCCTGTCTCGAAACCCCCCCCCCCAAAAAAAAAAAAAAAAAGAAAGAAAGAAAGGTGAGGAGGAGGTAATTAAAGGCACAAGGCCAAGCTCCAGACACATCCTGTTATTACATTTTATATCATACCAATTACCACAGCCCTCTCCTTACTGCTTTAAACGCCATCGACCGGCTTGCTTTGAAGAGCTGACGCTTTGCGTCTCATGGGGTCCCTGGATTGCATCCTAGTAAAAAAGCCTTGGGACTCGGTTGCTATGGAGAAGACAAATTACTGCTGAGCAGCAGGTTCATGCGGCAGTGGATGCCACCAAGAAGGCCATCAAGCCTGTGCAGAGAACACAGCCTGTCGTGAAAGATTGCTGAAAGTGAATTGTTTAAAGAATGTCTGTAGGATGCTACCTGCTCCAGACACCCCCTCACCATGCCTACGTCCACTGTCTAGTACACTAAAATACCATATTTGCGAAGGAAAGATTAAAAACTAAGAGAGAAGCCCGGCGTGGTGGTGCACGCCTTTAATCCCAGCACTTGGGAGGCAGAGGCAGGCAGATTTCTGAGTTCGAGGCCAGCCTGGTCTACAGAGTGAGTTCCAGGACAGCCAGGGCTATACAGAGAAACCCTGTCTCAAAAAAACCAAAAAAAAAAAAAAACCTAAGAGAGGTGATTGAAAAACAGAATTGATGTGTGGTTTTAGGGTGGGGGAGACATCGATTATATGGTTGCTGGGAATTGAACTCGGGACCTCTGGAAGAGCAGTCAGCGCTCTTAACTACTGAACCATCTCTCCAACCCCATCCAACCCTCTTAAAACGCTGTAGTGCGTGCATTGCCAGCTGAGGAGCCAACAGGCCCGGCTCTGTCGATACCAGGTTCTGCCTCTGTGCATTTTACTTTTCTGGTTTAAGATTTCTCTTTAGTAAGTTGACCGCAGACAGTTTGGAAACATCTCAAACCCTCTTCCCTGACCTGCCTGCCCACCTACCCTAGCCTCTGCTGGTACAAAAGCATCGTTAACCCTACCTTTGCCAGCTGAAAGGGTGAACTCTTTATACCTTCCCCTCCTCTCCAAGAAGTGTCTGGGAAGCATTTAGGAGACACTTAGATTCAAACTGGCCACATCAAAGGCACAGACAGGGTGGTGACACTGAATGTCTGACCCTGTGGAGCTGTCTCAAGGAGTGTCCCACCCGAGCCGAAGAGAGCCACTCCGCAGAGAGCTGATGGATTCGCCATCTCTCTAGTCTGCTTCTTAGATTCTCAGACTTCAGATTGCTCAAGAGTCGCCATGATTGTTTCAAAGCATACTGAGCCTTTCGATGCAGTTCTCTGATAGAACTTCGGAGCCAGCAGACAGCATTAAGAAAAGAGCTCCGTCAGCTCTCTGCCTGTCTGTTGCTTGGCAGCACCCTCCCCTGGGATGTCTCCTGGCATCCATCCAGCCTCCCTTGCAACATTAAGCTGCTCTTTGTGCTTCCAGCAAAGACGACCGCCGCCTTTGCACCTGTTTTCTAGGAGAGTTTCATCCATGCCCCTCACCCCAGGTTGAAAAAGAACCACCCCTGCCGCTTTAGAAAACACCTTTCAAATGCCCACCAAGAATTTGTTCCTTTTCGTCTTTTCCAACCGACATTGTTTAAAGTTTGAAGTTACAGCCCCTTCAGGTTTTGAGACCACCAGCCTTCTGTACATTATGCTGATTGCCTTGTTAAAGCTGTCCAGCCCTCCATGTTTGCCCTGTGGAGAGGGAGTTCAGTAGAGGAAAGAAGAACTGGTTCCCTGAGCAGAAGGGAAGGCCCTTCACTGGTACAATGTCACATGAAGGTAAAAGCACTAGACTGTCAGGGAGTGCCAATTCAGCAAAACAGAGTTCCTATTTGACCAAACAAGAAACCAGCCAACTAGAATTGCAGTCCAAACAGAACCGGCATTGCTGACAGGAAACCCCCTGGAACACCAGGCCTTTAGTTACGGTCTGAGAGGAGCATAACTCCACTTCCCAGCAATCTGCAGAATGAGGTCAAGCAGGAGGGTTTTTTCTACTGCCGCCAACGGTCCAGGCAAAGGTGTCTGCTGAATTCTGCAAAAGTGAGTCATTTCAGCTGGTTGGTCACCCAGTTCACACAGGCAGCCTGTGTCCTGGGGCCTTAAAACAAAACAAAACAAGACCAAGCAGGGGTTTCCCCTCTTGCATTCCACAGGTTGGGAAAGGCCCGAAGGGGCCAGAGCAAGCATCAGCAGAGAGGTTGGCTTGGTTCCTATAGAGATTACTAGCAGGGCACGCTGACAACCGCCTTTAACGTCAGCAAATGGGAGGTGGAAATTGGAAGAACAGACATCTGAAAGCCAGCCCCTGCTTCTTAAGGAGTTTGAAGCCTTCCTGAGCTACATGACATAAGATCCTGACCAAAACCAAAAATGAGGCAAGGGTGGGTAAAGGCTTTGGCCATGAAGCCTGATGATCTGGGTTCCACAGCCAGAACCCACACGGTGGAGAAAGAGAACAAGATCCCCAACAAAGGCCAGTCTCAAACTGCTGGTCTTCCCGTCTCAGCCTGAGTAACGTGGATTATAGACACACACCACCTCGGTCCTGGCTGTTACTATACTTACACGCACACAGACATGCACACACTTTTTGTGTGTGTTCGACATGGTACCGTGTGCTTCCATACATCTCAGCCAGACCTCAGGCTTACTGTGCAGCCAAGGATGTCCTTCCTTTTGACTCGCCCGTCCTACCTCCCAGAGCACCTGAGCGTTGGATTATAAAGGATATGTGGAACACCGGAGTTATTTTTGTTTTTGTTTGTTTTTATGTCTTGGTGGTAAGGGATCTTTTGGGTTTTTTGTTTGTTTATTTTTGGATTTTGTTTATTTGTTGTTTTTGTTTTGTTTTGTTTCTTAACAGGTTTTCTAAACCCAGTGTAGTGTTGCACACCTTTAAACTCAGCACTTGGGAAGCAGAGGTAGGCAGATCTCTGTGACTTTGAGGCCAACCTAGGCTACACAGGGAGTTCTAGGAGGCCAGGGCTACATAGTGAGACCCAGTCTTGAAAAAAATAAATAAAATTTTAAAGAAAGAGAGAGAGAGAGAGAGCCCTGGCTGTCCTGGAACTTACTATATAGACCAGGCTGGTCTTGAATTCAGAGATACACCCACCTCTGCCTCTGGAGTGTTGGGATTAAAGGCTAGCATGGGTCACCACTCCCAGCACCTGCATTTTAAAGTGCCTCATGCATACTGGGCAAGCATTCTACCAAATGAGCTATGTCCTTAGCCCTAAATGTGAATCTCTTTATGAGTTTGTTTCATCATTTACTATATTTAGAGTTTTTGCTATTGTTGCCCCTGGTGCTTTTTTGTTTGTTTTGTTTTGTTTTATTCTGGAGACAGAATTTCTCACTGAACCTGGTTTTGGTGGATTTGGCTAATGAGCATTAGGAACCCAAGTCTTAACTCTCCAGTGCTGGGCTTGTGTACTGGATCTACCACACCCAGCTCCTCTGAATACACTGTGTATCCAAACCCAGGCCCTTGGGCTTTCGTGGCCACCCCTTTCCCAACTGGACATCTCTCCAGCTCATACTCAGCTTTTCAGATACAGTCTTAAGTATCTCAGGCTGGCCTTGAACTCAGGATGTAGTTTAGGATGAGTCTTGGACTTCTGGCCAGTCTACCTCCATTGCCCGAGGGCTGGGATTACAGGCTGTGTCAAGTGCCAGATTCTACAGTGAATTTAGGATGAAAGAACTATTAAGTCCTTGAGATAACTCAGGAAAAGTCACTTCTCACCAAGCTTGACAGACTTGAATTCAATCCTTAGGAGAAAACTGACTCCCTAAAGGTGTCCCTCTGTACCTATGCCACAGGGGACCCCCCCCCCAATAAATAAATACATGTAGATCTTAAAGGTGGTATCTAAAGGGGATTGGGGTGCTGGACAGACAGCTCTCGAAGTTGTACTGGATTTTATACCCAGCAATGGTGTGGCAGCCTACAATGATCTCTAGCTACTGTTCCAGGGGATCTGATGCTTTCTTCTGTTGTCCTACAGGCAGGGGCAGGTGGGTGGAGTTTTTGTTTGTTTGATTGGTTGGCTGGTTGGGGTTTTTTTTGTTTGTTTTTCGAGACAGGGTTTCTCTCTATAGCCCTGGCTGTCCTGGAACTCACTCTGTAGATCAGGCTGGCCTCGAACTCAGAAATCCGCCTGCCTCTGCCTCCCAAGTGCTGGGATTAAAGGTGTGCACCACCATGCCTGGCTCTTTTTTATTTTTTTGGACAGGGTTTCTCCTGGCTGTCCTGGAACTCACTCTGTAGATAAGGTTGGCCTCAAACTCACAGAGATCTGCCTGCCTCTGCCTCCCAAGTGCTGGGATTAAAGGAATGCGTCACTACCCTTGGGATTGAGTCCTTGTCTCTATTTCTTGGCTCAGATTTTTCTATTTTTGTTGTATGACATGGTCTGGCTAAGTCATTGCAGGCCTGACTGACTTAGTACTCTCTACCTAGCCCAGGCTGGCCTTGAACTTGCAAAAATCTTTCTGTCTCCTGGTCTCAAGTTGAGGGTTTTGTTGTTGTTGTTTGTTTGTTTTGTTTGTTTGTTTTTTAATATAGGCTGGTCTTGAACTCACGGTTAGAAAAAGAATGACCTTAATTTTCCCAGTCTCCTGTCTCCAGCTTCCAAGAGCTGGAATTACAGGCATATGCCCCATCCCAACAGTTTACTGTGCTCAACAGGCAAGCAATTTACTACCACCTGAGCCCCCAACACATACTAGTTCCCTTTTCTTTCCTCCATTATATTTATTTATACTGTTAGTGATATTGTCATCTGTGTGTATGTGTGCACGTCAGTGTTCAGACTCTTTACATGCTTGTAGTTAAAGCTGGCAACACCAGAACATGCATGTTATCTCAACTAATCTATTCCCTAGCATCTTCCTAGTGCTCAGCCATGAAAACTGGCATTCGTGTGGTCATTTCTGTGGAGCAGCCATTTTAGACTGACTTTCGCTGAAAACAGGACAGACTGCTCATCATAAAATCACTGGAGACTAACGGAACCTGGATGTTTTGCCATGATTTTTATCTGTGGTACCCCGGGCACTGGCTTGGCGTTTAGGCAAACCACAGGCTCCAGACTGCCTTGCATTATAGCCTGGGAGCTTCCAAGTTGCTGGTAACAGCAGCTACCATCAGCAGTAGCTACCAAGGAGCCCAAAAGACTCAGCTTTTCACAGGACTCTGTGAAGCCTGGCACTGGGTTTCTTGTTTCAGACACATCAGAGACAGAGCACAAAGGCTTTCTGCAAGGAAATCGTCTTCCAGACACAGCAGGACTGCTGGACATCAAACTCACAGAGGTGGTGGCAGCATGCACAGGTTCCTGCTACACAGGGTTCTAGCACAGAGAGAAGTGCACACAGGATCTCATCCGTGACCAAGAAGCTATTTACAATTAATACCTGCTTGCAAAGGGAAAATCAGTTTTCTCCAATAGAGTGTCACTGGGTATATGAACCACACTCCAGGACATGCTTCATGCCCAGGAATGACTAACACAAAATGAACTCCGTATTTGTTTGTATATGTTGGGGGGTAGGGGACATTTTTATACTGTTGAGTTTTGTTTGTTTGTTTGTTTTTAAAGATTTATTTATTTACTATATGTAAGTACACTGTCTTCAGACACTCCAGAAGAGGACGTCAGATCTTGTTACAGATGGTTGTGAGCCACCATGTGGTTGCTGGGATTTGAACTCTGGACCTTCGGGAGAGCAGTCGGGTGCTCATACCTGCTGAGCCATCTCTCCAGCCTCCTTGTTTGGTTTTTATTATTATTGTTGTTGTTGTTGTTTGCTTTTTCCAGGCAGGGATTCTCCGTGTTGCTCAGGCTGTCCTGGAATTTGCTCTGTAGAACAGGCTGGCCTTGAACTCACAAACATCCCCCTGCCTCTGCCTCCAGAATGCTCGGATTAAAGAATTTAGCTTTCTTTCTTTTTTTTTTTTTTTTTTTTGGTTTTTCGAGACACGGTTTATCTGTATAGCCCTGGCTGTCCTGGAACTCACTTTGTAGACCAGGCTAGCCTCGAACTCAGAAATCCGCCTGCCTCTGCCTCCCGAGTGCTGGGATTAAAGGCCTGTGCCACCAGGCCTGGCTTTATTTCATGTTTTAATATTTATTTGTATTTGTATTTATGTGTATGCATGTGTGAGTGTATACCACATATTTTGCATGTCCATGGAGGCTGGTAGAAGCCCATGAGATCATGGAGTTGTAAGTCATCATGTGTGGATGCTAGAAACTGGACTCAGGTCCTCCGGAAAGCAGCTAATGCTCCAACCACTGAACATCTCTGCAGTTTCCAGAGTAGATTTTGCATTTATGTACGTATGTATGTATGTATGTTTGTATGTATGTTTGTATGTATGTATGTATATATGTATGTGTAGCAGGAAAGCTGCACCCTAGTCTGTCTGACCATTTTGCTTCTAATTTTGGTCAAGAACACATGTTCTAATTTCTTCTCAATTCTGCCATATTTTTCTATTGTAATCTGTCTCAGGCAGTTATATTTATTTTTATATATTTTTACATATGCACACATGCCACAGCTCATACAGAAGTTATATTACTCCCGTATATGGGGTTCAGGGATGGAATGTGGGTTCCATCTCTCTCTCTGAGCCATGTGTTTCCCAGGCAAGCTTCAAGCTCAGTCTGTGTCAGAGGAAGACCTTGTATTTCAGCTCCTCCCTCTGCCCACAGTGCCTGCCACCAGGTCTGTTTTACCTGGTGCTGCGGATGGAGCCAGTCACAAAGTTTATGAGCTGGGCTGCACCCATAGCCTCCAGACTTGGGAATTTTAAGTAATCTTAAACATTTTTGTAATTGTCCGTCTTCTGTGAGCATTGCTATCGATTCCCACTCTCCTGTATACATTTAGGAAGGGCAACTGGAAGATTCTGTCTCAGAGTTTATTCCCTAATTTGTCTTTCAGATAAGGTCAGATAGATGCATGCAGATGATCAGATTCAGCAGGGCAGTTGAAATCTTTCCATGACTAATGTGAGTATATTGTGTAAGGGCCTCTCCTTGCCGAGCCCACACACCCTTCCCCTCAATCCTTACTAGCTGCGGTACTTCATTCCCTGAACACCGGCTCCCATCTCTCGCTACACTATGCTTTATTGGACACATTTTTTCTTTTTCCTGAAGCTCTAAAGTCAGATGACATGAAGGGTGGTGACTGGATTAAGAATTACCCCAACCTTGCTAGTCCGTCTCCTAGCAACTGCACTGTTTGTTGCTTAGCAACAAGAGAAATGAAAGTGCTGCCCCTCTTAGGAATCTAAAATACAGAAAACGTTTTTGTTTGTTTGTTTGTTTGTTTGTTTTAAAAAAGACAGTGGAGTCCTTTATTAAATATACTAAATACAGAGACAATCTTACAAGCGGAGCTCAGGTGAACCTCTACATCTCTTTCAGTGTACATCCTGGAATAATTTGCTGTTTATAGAAGCCAGAAATTAAAAAAAAAAAAAAAACCTGCAGCCTTTTCCGATCTTTTAGCTTTTGTGCATCCATAATCAGTGCTTAAGTTCGTGGGAGGGGAGAGCTACCGAGGTGGATCCGCAGGTAGAGGGGCTTACCACAGAGCCTGATTATCCCTGGATCCACGTGGTAAAAGGAGAAAGGCAGCTCCCACAAGCTGTTCTCTGAGCTCAACATGGATGCTGTGGCACACACATGATACTCCACATATTAATTAAATAAATGTGTTTCATTTTTAATTCAAGTTTAGGGGCAGGAGGGATGGTTCCGTGGTTAAGGTCACTGGCTGCTCTTCCTGAGGACCTGGGTTCAATTCTTACTCAATTTTTTTAAATCTAAAAGAAGATGAAAAAAAAAAAAAAAACCAAAAAAATAAAAAAAGATGAAGAGGTGTGTTGTTGTTGTTGTTGTTTTTCTAAATATCCTTGTAAGCCTGAAGCAATGACTCGTGTCTATAATCCAAGCATTTGGGATGTAGAGACAGGAGGAAAACTAGGTCAAGACTAGCCTGGACTACATGAAACCCTGTCTCAAAGAAAGACACAGGACCTGGGATGTGGCTTAGCAGGTAAAGAAATTCTCTATCTAACCCTAAAACTCAGTTTGAGCCCTGAGGCCCAGAGGGCAGAGAGAGGACTAACCCTGAAGCTGTCCTCTGACTTCTGCTGTGTTCTCTCTCTCTCTCTCTCTCTCTCTCTCTCTCTCTCTCTCTCNTCTCTCTCTCTCTCTCTCTCTCTCTCTCTCTCTCTCTCACACACACACACACACACACACACACACACACACACACATAAGTAAAGGAATATAAAACAAAGAAGCCCTCAAACCAGGCACTATTGGGAGTTGTATCTTTGGGATTATTATCATAAAGGGGGCAGTTTTCAGTTTATGTAAGAATTATCAGAGTTGGGCTGGTGAGATGGCTCAGTGGGTAAGAGCACCCGACTGCTCTTCCGAAGGTCCCAAGTTCAAATCCCAGCAACCACATGGTGGCTCACAACCATCTGTAACAAGATCTGATGTCCTCTTCTGGAGTGTCTGAAGACAGCTACAGTGTACTTACATATAATAAATAAATAAATAGATAGATAGATAGATAGATAAATAAATAAATAAATAAATAAAAGAATTACCAGAGTTTAGAAATAACATACCCATACCACTTACACCAAAACTGCACAGTTTCCAAGAGGGTAAACTGCTATTTCTAAAAGAATCCTATTGGCTGAATAGGAGAAGAGCTATTGAATTAGCTCTGGTGAAGAAGACAGGAACCTTTAAGCTGCACAGCTGATTCAGCACACCAAGAGCCAGCGCTCAGGAGTCTGGAAGCTTGGCTAGCGTTTGAATTTACATATTTGTGGTGGTTGGAATGATCAATATCTCCCACCAGCTCAGGTATTTGAACCCTGATCCCCAGTGAGTGAAGACTTTTGGCCTTGGCACTGTTTGGGTATACTCTAAGGGTATGACCTTGTTGGAGGAAGTCCCTGGGCTTCAAGCCTTGACCCACTTTCTTTGCTCTGCTTCCTTTTGAGGGTGAAGATAAGACACTTAAGCCTCAGTTTCTGCCATATGCCTGCTGCTTGCCTCCCGACTATTAGGGATCCTCCCTCTACAGCTAAACCCTTTCTTCCATGTTACTTTTGGTCCGGGTGCTTTTTCACAGCAATAGAAAAGTAACTGCACTAGAAAACGAATACAATGTTTAAAGTCAAAGGCAGCTGCAAACATTCGGTGAGCAATACGCTGCCTTCTTGCTCACTTCTGCAAGTATTATTAGGACAATCTTCTAACGTAGTTGACAGGAGTTAGTGCTTGGTTGAGATTCATTTAAATAAATATAATAATATATTTATCACAGTGCACGGAAGGGGTTGGGGCGATGGCTCATTCAGAAGTAATGTGCTTGCCACACAAGCCATGAAGACTCGAGTTCGATCCCCCTATGAAACCAGGCCAAGTCAACTCAGCACTGGGGAAGTAGAGACAAGAGGTTCTGTGGGAATCACTGACCATGCAGCTTAGCCACAAAGGACAAGAACTGTGAGAAGCCGGTACCGGAGCCTGGGGGAAGGGACTCTCGAGCTTCTTTTGATTACTGTTAAATCCCTGTGGCCACAGCACCATGGCAACCTTCCCAGTCTGCCACCTCATTTCCATCTGCTTCGCAGAACAAAGGGAGCTGGACAAAGGTGGCTCAACATACATTAATCGAGTGTGCATAATTTAAGTCAATGAAAAGCGACTAAATTAAAAATGTGTTTTACAAAAATTGAGATTTCAGCTGGCTGGGGATGTGGCTCGGCTGGTAGAGTCCTTGCTGACCACGGGCTTTGATTCCCCAGGCACCACAATGTAAACTCACTTGTGATAGCAGAAGTCTGTCTGTCATCCGCAGTGCTCCGGAGTGCAGGCTGGGAATGAGAAGTTGTCCAAGGTCATTATAATCAATATAGTTTGAGGCTAGCATGGGGTACATGAGACTGTTTCAAGAGAAGAAGGAGGACAGAGAGAAGGAAAAGGGAGAGGAGGAGGAGGCAGAGCGGTTTAGTTTATAAAAAAACAGTGACCAGCTTAGGTTCAGTAAGTAACTGCATATTAGTGAGAAACTTCAAAACATGTTGTTTTGTTCTGTTTTGTTTTGTTTTTTCCTGAGACAGGGTTTCTCTGTAAAGCAATGGCTGTCCTGGAACTCACTTTGTAGACAAGGCTGGTCTCAAACTCAGAGGTCCACCTGCCTCTGCTCTGCCAGGCTCTGCCTCCCAAGTGCAGGGGTTAAAGGTGTGCATGTAATTGTTACTTTTATTTCCCTGATAAAAGTATGGTCTCCAGCCGGGTGTGGTGGCGCACGCCTTTAATCCCAGCACTCCGGAGGCAGAGGCAAGCGGATTTCTGAGTTCGAGGCCAGCCTGGTCTACAGAGTGAGTTCCAGGACAGCCAGGGCTACACAGAAAAACCCTGTCTCAAGCCCCCCCCCCCAAAAAAAAAAAGTATGGTCTCCAAGGCCTATTCCTGGAAACTTCTAACCTCTGCACTATTTTATCTAGGCCCAGAATGTTTTCAGCCTCTGAGACTTAAAGCTGATAAAGCTCACCCCCTCCTAGTTCTTTCTGAACTCTGGCTGGCTGGTTCAACTCAGCTATTCTGGCTCAAACTCCTTTCCAAAATGGCTGATTCAATCTGGCTTCTTTCTTTGCCTCTCCTGAATTGCTCTGTTTAGCCTCATGCTAACTTTGGCAATCCGTTCTAATCTTCTGGCTCCTTCTCATTCTCTGGCTCCCTCTGTCTTCACCTGTGCCTACTTTGTTCTCTCTCTGCAACCTGGCTCTCTCTATACAACTGTCCTGGTGAAGCTGTTTCCCACTTCCTCTCTGTGCTGCTCCCTTAAGCAGATTCCCTTTCCTCTTCTCCTGAGAGTTGGGCACATCCTTTTCTGTGAAATCTTTCTCCGATTCATCACTTTGTCTGCTACTCAGTTAGACATCACTTTCAAACACAGGTGCTTCCTGCTACAAACTAACTTTCTCTCTATTGTTTGGGATTAAAGGTGAGTTATATGGTCTTGCCTTCATTTCAGCCAGAGAGATTAAAGGTGTGTGCTAGGGCTGAGCCACACCACAGCTAGAAAAAGGATTTTTCAGTAAATAACACAATCTCAGGGTTCACAGTGTGATCAGATATCTTGCAACATGTAAGTCACCACTGCCTCTGACTCCACGATTCTCTCCCAGTGCTGGCTGGATGCATCAGTAAGACAGAGATGACAATTACATTTTGTGCTGGGGATGGAGCTCAGGGTGCTGTGTGGGGTAAGGAAACACTGAGTTATAGCCTCAATTGTTGTGGTATTCTACAAATTGTTGTGGTATTCTACAAGTCTGCTTCTGCTTCTGCTTCTTCTGCTGCTGCTGCCTCTTCTTCTGCTGCTTCTGCTTCTGCTTCCCCTTCTTCCTCTTTCTCTTCCTCTTCCTCCTCCTCCTCCTTCTCTTCTTCTTCTTCACTGATTATTTGGGAATCTCATATCATGCACCCCAATCCATCAAGCTTACCTCCCAGTTTTCCCATGCTTGCTCCCATCCCCTGTGACCACCACCACCACCACCACTCCCCCCCCCCAAAAAAAAAAAAAGAAAAACTCCATATACTCATTGGAGCATGGTCTAATCCCTAGTGGCCAGCCCCAAGTTTTACTTCTGAAATAGAAATTCACTCCTGTTATTGTGGAGATACACTCATGGACTTCCAGCACTATGGATGTAGGGGTTGGATTAGGAGCTGAAGGCTATCCTTAGCTAAATATCAAATTTAAAGTCAGCCTCGACTGTTGGGGTCTCCCACCTCCACTAATCACTCTCCCTCTAAACATTATATTATGCCCCCTACAGGCATACCAGAGCTGCTACCGAGAGGGCCTCCCCAGATCTCCCAGAATGCAGCATCCTCGGACTGCCTACGATTGTTCGGACCGCCCACCATTCCTTGGACCCGCCTACAATTGGACCTCCACGACAACTTCAAAGAGACTCAAGGGCGGTGGGCTGGGAATCTTTCCTCGTACTTAAGCAGAGTCCGATTATTAAACTTGGGAGCCCTGATCAGTGAATTTGTCAGGGCATCCATTTTCCTTTCGCAGCCTTTTCTCTTTTAGGATATTCCTGCTCTTCAGAGCGAACCCAGACCGGAGTGTTTCTGCGGGCACGGGAACACTCACTCGACTACCAGAAACACTGGTATGTTTATATGTGTGTGTGTGTGTATGTGTTGTGTAAAATTCATACACAGAAAATAATTTTTTGAAAAAAATTTTAAATGTAAAAAAAAATTCTGTCTTACTCCTACAATTATTTACAGGAACTGAGAGGCTGATGGGAAGGTCGTCAAGATTTTGAGGTTGATCTAGGCTAAGCAGTGAGTTAGGTACAGTGAGAGACCCTCTCTCCCTTCCCCAACACGCTCACACACTGCACATGTGTAATCCCAGCTCTTGAGAGGCAGAGGTCAGAGGACTGCTGTGAATTTGAAGCCAGCCTGAGCAAGATCTGGTCTAAAAAAATAAATAAATAAAAATAAAACTGAAAATTAAAATTAAAATTCTGAATTTCAAATAAATAAAAATTTGAATTCTAGGGAGAGAATAATCTTTGTATTCCATGCTTGTTTATTTATTTCATGTATATGAATACACTGTAGCTGTCTTCAGACACACTAGAAGAGGGCATTTGATCCCATTACAGATGGCTGTGAGTCATCATGTGGTTGCTGGGAATTGAACTCAGGACCTTTAGAAGAACAGGCAGTGCTCTTAACCACTGAGCCATCTCTCCAGCACTCCATGGTTGTTATCTCTGTTGTTTTGGAGACAGGATCTCATCTAGCACAGAGCAACCTCAGACTCAATGTATAGCAGAAGATGACTTTGAATTCCTTATACTCCAGCTTCTACTTTTGAATGTTGGAATTATAGGACTATGCTGCCATAGTGTGTGTGTGTGTGTGTGTGTGTGTGTGTGAGTGTGTGTGTCTGCCTGCCTGCTTGTCTGTCTGTCTGTCTGTCTGTGTGGCCTGGGAGTCATAGTTTTATCTAAATCTTTAACATTAGAACTCATTCTTTTAAGGCCATACAAGTGAGAGCCATCTACTCAATACATTCCTAGTAAACCCTAAAATTAAGATCAAAGTAAGCCGGGGGTGGTGGCGCACGCCTTTAATCCCAGCACTTGGGAGGCGGAGGCAGGCGGATTTCTGAGTTCGAGGCCAGCCTGGTCTACAAAGTGAGTTCCAGGACAGCCAGGGCTATACAGAATATACAGAGAAACCCTGTCTTGAAAAACCAAAAAAAAAAAAAAAAAAGATCAAAGTACCGTCACTGTGGTACCATAATCACATCATTGCATCGATTAAATGAGAGGTTAGGACCACTCTGACTAGGAAATAAGTAGTTAACTGTAGATCTTCACTCTTCCCATCCCTGGCTCAGCAGATCTTCCTCTCCTAATAACCCCCACACTAATTGATTTATCCAACCTACAATGTAACAGGGTCCCAGACCTAAACACAGCTGACTCCATGACGGAAGTACCTTTCAGGCTGTAAAACTCTGCATGCAGAAGGTACCATCTGCCAAACAAAGACCTAACCCACCAGCACGCACAGCTCTTGGAAAATTTTCTAAATGCACTAACTTTGCATTTTGCCTCCTGTAATTCCACTTCTGGCTAACTGTTCTTGTTAACTGAAGTATATCAGCCCAGGACACGTTTCTTGTTCTTAAAAGGTCATTCATCCTGAGAGAGGCTCAGGACCCGACAATACCCAACTCCAGAAGACACTTCTTGGGAACCCATAGGCCACTCCAGCAGGGAAGCAGGCAGGCTAACAACAGATCCTCACCTCTCCCTCCATTCCTCCAAGTCCGGTCCCCTGGTCTCACTCCCAGCTCTGTATCAGCACTTCTACTGTGGCCTCTCCTTACTCTCTGGCCCCAACCCCAGGATACTAAACAGACCCTAGATGACCACTCTGCTCTCCTCCCCTTTTATGGATCTCTTTAGCAACTCCAGCCCATCCCCATTCCTAACTGTCAGCTCCCAATATCTAAAAACATATTTTACCTAGAACCCCAAGTGGCCACACCCATCAGGATCCCAGAAAAATTTCCTACCAGGCAACACACAGTCGCCATACTCTCCTAAGAAGCAGAAAGGTCAAGAGAAAGCAAGGAACCAGGCAGTTACAGCAAGCCAATAGCCAACATCAACTTAAAATTCCACCAGAAAACTCCTACAGCTGATAAACACTTTCAGCTGGATACAAAATTACCTCACAGAATCAGAAGCCCTCCTATGTTCAAACAACAAACAGACAGAGAAAGAAATCAAGAAACAACACCCTTCACAACAGCGTCAAATAATATAAAATCTCTTGGGGTAACTCTAACCAAGCAAGTGAAAAAAGTGTATGACAAAAAACTTAAGACACTGAAGAAAGAAGATGAGGAAAATATCTCAGAAAATGGAAAGCTCTCCCATGCTCATGACTTAATACAGTATACAATGGTCATCCTCCCTAAAGCAACCTACAGAGTCAATGCAATCCCCCCAAAACTCTAACATAATTATTCACAGACCTTGTAAGAACAATTTTCAGCTTCATATGGAAACACAAGAACCCAGGATAGCTAAAACAATCTTGGATTCTAAAAGAACTTCAGGAATCATCACTACCCCTGATTTCAAGATGTATATACTACAAAGCTATAGTGATAAGAACAGCATGGCATTGCCACAAATAAGACATGCTGATCAACGGATTCGAATTGAAGATCCAGATGTCAATCCACAGACTATGAACACCTGGTTTTCAATAAAGATGCCAGAAATACACACTGGAAAAAAGATATCTTCAACAAGTGTTGCCTGTCACGATGGATGGCTGCATGTAGAAGAATCCGAATAGATCCATACTTATCACCCAGCACAAAACTCAACACCAAATGGGCCAAAGACCTCAACATAGACCCAAATACACTGAATCTGACAGAAGAGAAAGGCACAGGGAAAGACTTTCTGAACAGAACACCATTAGCCCAGGTTCCAGGATGAACAATAAATAAATGGGACCTCATGAAACTGAAAAGCTTTTGCATGGTGAAAACCACAAACACTCAGACAAAGCCACAGACTACAAATGGGAAAAGATTTTTTTTCCCAACTACACATCCTATAGAAGCTAACATCTCAAATATATAAAGAAATAAAACAAAATAAATAAATAAATAAATAAAACAAAACTAGAATATCAAGAAAACTACCTAGTTTTAAAAATGGGTAAATCTAAACAGAGAATTCTCAATAGAGGAAACTCAAATGGTTGAGAAACTCTTGAAGAAATGTCCAACAAACCTAGCATAACTGTCTCCTGAGAGGCTTCATCCAGCAGTGGATGGAGACAGATGCAGAGACCCACAGCTGAACATCAGGTGGAGCTGGGAGACTTGTGGAAGAGTGGGAGATAGAATTGAACAAGCTGGAGGGATCGAGGACACCACAAGATCTACAAAGTCAACTAACCTGGGCCAATGGGGGCTCACAGAGACTGAACCAACCAACCAAGATCGTGTAGGAGCTGGACTTGGCCCCCTACAGATTTAGAGTAGATGTGCAGCTTAGTCTTCGTGTGGTCCCCTAACTTTTGAAGCAGTGGCTGTCCCTGACTCTGTTGCCTGCCATTGGATCCCCTTCCGCTGGACTGCCTGGCTGGGTCTCAGTGGGAGAGGTTGTGCTTAGTCCTGCTGTGATTGGATGTCCCAGGGCAGGGTAGTACCCATTGGGGAGTGAGTAATGGGGGGAGGGATTTATAAGGGTGGGATGGGGGGCTGTGATCTGGATGTAAAGAGAATAAATAAATAAATAAAATAAAAAGAAATGCCCAACGTCTTTAGCCATCAGGGAAATGAAAGTCAAAATTGCTTTGAGATTCCGTCTTACACCAGTCAGAATGGCCAAGATCAATGACACGAGTGACAGTTCATGCTGAGGAGGACATGGGGTAAGGGGGGCACCTAGCCATTGTGGGAGGATGTGGAGTAAGGGGACCATCCATCCATTGTGGGAGGACATGGAGTACGAGGAGCACCCATCCCTTGCTGGTGTGGCGGCAAACTTACACAGATGCTATGGTAATCAATGCAGCATTTCCTCAGGAAGATGGGAATTGATCTACCTCAAGATCCAGCTATACCACTCAGGCATATGTCTAAAGGACCCTTCATCCTATCTCAGAGACACTTGTTAACTGCTGCTCTGTGCATAATAGCCAGAAACTGGAAACAACCTAGATGTCCCTCAACAGAAGGATGGATAAAGAAGATGTGGGATATTTACGCAATTGAGTATCCCTTAGCTGTTAAAAAGAATGAAATCATGAAATTCAAAGGTAAATAGATGAAACCAGGGAAAAATATCATCCTGAATGAGGTTTATCTCAGACCCAGAAAGATAAATATGGTATATACCAGCTTATATGTGGATATTAGCTTTTAAGTCCATAATAACAACGTTGCAATCCATAGAACCACAGATGTTAGGTGTAGTGAAAGGAAGCAGAGGGTACATACATACAGATAGACCTCACTGAGAAAGGGAAATGGAATAGATAGCTATGGATGGGTGGAACAGAAAGATCAAGAAGAGATGGGGAGAGGGGAGAAAGGAGAATCAGGGGAGAGACAGCTAATAGTAAGGGGCATTTGAGGGGTAGTTTGGAAACCTAATACAGTAGAATCTTCCTAAAATACATGCATATTTGAAGGCAATTTAAATGAAATCACCAAATAATGCCCCAACTCAACATTTTTCATCACAAAATGAATCTCCCTGTACCAGGATTGGGTTACATGTAATTGAGTTGTTGGTCAAAGGGATCTCATGGGAATCCCTAAACAACCAAGGCTTTTGCCGAAACTATAGCTTGCTCTCTATAATTGATGGCCAGGCTCCACAGTGAGCCCAACACCTACACAGCTCACCAAACAAGGAGAAGTAGAGCTGGTACCTTCAGAGAGCCTTCACCCCTAGGTTCTAGTGTCTTAGTATAGTGTCTCCTACCAAAGGAGAAACATATACACCACTGAGCCACAAACCCTTTGATATACAATGCTGTCCTGCCTATACGATGAGCTGGGGCTTTGGTGGCACAAAGCTCATGGGAGTAACCCATCAATATCTGATTTGACTTAAGGTCTACTCCACGAGACAGAACCCGTAGCAAGGTGACCAAGAACCGAAGACTAGATAGTCAAAGAACCTGGGGTAAATCCAAATACCACTAGTTTTAAAACAAACAAACAAAAAAACACAGTAATAAATGACTTCTAAGGACATTCTGCTGCAATCGTAGATCAGTACCTCATTCAGCCATCATCAGAGATGCTTCCTCCTGCCCTGCAGCAGATGGAAATACAAATACAGCCAGACTTTGTGCAGAGAGGAAATCTTGGGACACTCAGCCCTTAACAGGATGTCTCTATCAGACTCCTTCCCTCAGGGCTCAGGGAACCCAGTGGAAGGGGAAACAGAAATTGACCGAGAGCCAGAGGGGACAGAGGACACCAGGAAAACAAGGCCTCTGAGCAAACTCGGCCACTGAGCCTATGAACTCACAGAGGCAGGCAGAGGCAGCACAGTGGCCGCACCAGCCGGCACCAAGTCTTCTGCTTTATATTATGGCTTCCCGTGTGGTGTATTCCTGGGACTCCCGAGTGTGAGAATGGGTGGGCCTCTGACTCTTGGGCCCTCTCTTGGGCTTTTTGTTCCCCTTCTGCTTGGTTGTTTTGCCTGATTCTGATGTGTTAGTTCTTGTTTTTATCTTATTATAATTTATTATGTTTTATTACTATGTCTTAGACATATGTTTGTTTTCTAATGAGAGTGCAGATTCAGATGGGAGCGGAGTTAAGAACTCAGAGGAGTAGAGGCAGAGGAAACCACAGTCACACATATTATGTGTGAGAAAAAAAATAACTTTAAAGTTTTGGGTTGTTCTGTTAGAGAAGTTAGGGTATCTGACTGCTGGACTATACCTATATTTACACTCAAAGGTCCTGCTATGAAGGCAGGGTTACAGAGGATAAGAAGCCCAAAGGTGCTGATGCAGATCAGAAGGACAGGGATGATGTGACGTAATGTATATGTGTTTATTTATTTAATTAGATACAGCTTCATGTATCCCATGATACCACCAGATTCACTTCATGGCTGAGACTGGCCCTGGGCTAATCCTCCTGTTTCCAAGTACTGGGATTACAGGTATGTGCCTCAAACACCCAAATGTGTAATCCATCTGCCTCTGCCACCCAAGTGCTGGGATTAAAAGTGTGTGCCACCACTGCCCTGCTCAATTGCCTTTCTTATACAGCCCAAACCCACCTGCCTAGGAATGGTGCCACCCACAGTGGACTGGGTCATCCTACATCTACTAGCAATTAACAAAATGCCCTCACAGATACAGCCACTGGCCAATCTGATAAAAGCAATTTTTCAGCTGCTGTTTCCGCTTCCCCAGTGACTCTAGGGCTGTACTAAGTTGACAGCTGAAGATAACAATGACATTCCACCCCTGACCTCCAACCCAGTCAACCCAGGCACACAAACATGTCATTTCAAACCATAACCTTTCAATGCTTTAAAAGTTCAAGAGCTCAAACAAATACATTCATACATACATACATACATACATACATACACACACACACACACACACACACATACACACACACACAAACATCCAAGATTTTTTTTAAAAACTGTATCTCAACACTGGGCTCCAGTAAAATTAAAAAAGAAGTTTGTCTCAACCACAACAAAAGATTGGGCCTCCTGACTCACACCTTTAAATTCCAACACTTGGGAGGCAGAGGCAGACAGATCTTTGTGAATTTAAGGCCAGCCACGGTCTTCATTGACTTCCAGTGCTACACAGCGGGACTCTGTCTCAAAAATATATACTTTCCCATTCCAGTAGGGGGAAAAAAAGAGCAAGTTTTGAAACCAAAACCCAACCATATAAAAGTCTCAGGATCCACTACCTGCAGCTCACTTATGAATTACTGGGCTCCACAGGGCTCAGGCACGCTCTCCTCTCATTCTGCCATCCGCAGCACAGAGAACTCGCTTTACAAGCTCAGGCCAGGTCCATTGCACAACTGCCACTGTCCTTGGTAAACGGCCTGTGTTTCCTGCATTTCCAAAATCTTGGGGAAAGAGGGGTCTCCACTGTATCTGAGACTGCAACTTCCCAAATGCCTTTTCTGGCCTCTCCAAGTGCCAGGCCTCAGGTCCTTTCCATGACTCCTTCAATCCTGGGGCCCACTGCGCCTACCATTTCCATACCAACTTCTAGAACAATGTCACTTTAAAATCAGTGTGTCCAGGGGCTGGAGAGATGGCGCAACAGTTAAGAGCACTGCCTGCTCTAATGAAGGTCCTGAGTTCAATTTCCAGCAATCACATTGGTGGCTCACAACCATCTATAGTGGGATCTGATGCCCTCTTCTGGCACGGAGGTGTACATGCAGATAGAGCATTCACACATAAAATAAATCTTAAAAATAAATAAATAAGCAAATAAATAAATAAATCGGTGTGTCCAGCAAGATATGAAGTTCTGTTGCTAGAGTGCTTGTGTAGCATCCTTGAAACCCGGGTTCAATGTCTAGTACCACATAAAAACATTGTCTCAGCTCTTGGAACTTGGAGGCCGGAGGAACACAAGGTCACGGTCATTTTCAGCTACATAGCAAGTCTGAAACCAGACTGAAATACATGAGACTGTCTAAAAAATAAATAGATTGGCTCAGTGGGTCTAATGCTTGCCATTTGAGTATTAGGACCTGAGTTTGGATCATGGGAGCCATGTAAATCTGGGGAGCAAGAATGGGGATCCAGCCCTAAAGGCAGAAGTTAAGGGGTGATATGCTCTGATCCATATGTGTGCTATGGTGCTCACATGCACACACAAGCACACATGCATGAGCATATACACACATGGGATTTTGAAAATGAAAAACAATCAGGCATGTGATAGATATACATACCTTTAACCTAGCACTCAGGCAGAGGTAGATAGATCTCATGAGTTCAAGGCCAGCCTGGTCTACATATTGAGATTCTGTCTAAAAAAACAAAGAAAGAAAGAAAGAAAGAAAGAAAGAAAGAAAGAAAGAAAGAAAGAAAGAAAGAAAGAAAGAAAGAAAAGAAAAGAAAGAAAAGAAAAAAAAAAGTAAAGCTAGTTAAAATAAAATAACTGTGTCCTCTCAGCTTTTGTTGTCATTGTTGAGACAGACCCTCTTGCAGCCCACATTAGCTTCAAACTTGAACTTCTGATTTTTGGCTTCCATCTGCCAGGTGCTAGGATTACAGGCATGAGCCACTGTGCCGCCCATAAATCTGGGGCTTTGTACATTCTAGGCAAGCTCTCTGCCATGAGCTACATTCCCAACCCAACTCTCTAGTTAAAAAAAAAAAAAAAAAATCACGTATCTGTGTTTTGCCTGCATGTTTGTGCATCATATGTGTGTCTGGTGGCCAAGGGACCAGAAGAGGGAATCAAATCCCCTGAACTGGAGTTACAGATGGTTTGAGCCACCATGTGGATGCTGGGAACTGAAAGCAAGCCCTCTGGAAGAGCAGCTGGTGTTCTTACCCACCGAGCCATCTCCTCAGCCCAGAACTGTAAGATATTTTTAAAGTATAAAATGTGCTTCTTCTGGTATGAAATTCAGACAGGCGGGTAAAGATTTGGGATCGTCACCTTACACAATCACTGGTCTACTTTAAACAGAATGAGATGACTTGCAGTCCATATGTGCTATTATTCTAAAATTGGTGTGGCTATCTGCGGTGTAGCTATCCTGGAGAGGTTCAGTTGGATAGCATTAGGAAGTGAGAGGAAGAAGAGAAAGTCATGAACTTGTGAGGGGGAAGGGGTAGCCTGGGAGGCAGTGGAAGGTGGAGGGTACTTATGTATGAAATTACCAAACACACACACACACACACACACACACACACACACACACACACGCTGGTGGTTTGAATAAGAGCACCCGTCATAAAGCTCACATTTGAACACTTGGTTTGGGAAGGGTTAGGAAGTGCATCCTTATTGGAGCAGGTGTGTCACTAGTGGTGGGACTTGAGGTTTCAAAAGACTAGTGAAGCCCTGTGACTTTGCTTGTGGCGCATGACTTTAATCCTAGCACTTGGAAGGCAGAGGCAGGTGGAATTCTGTGAGTTTGAGACCAGCCTGGTCTACAGAGTGAGTTACAGGCCAGCCAGGAATACACAGAGAAACCCTGTCTCAATACAACAACGACAAATTTTTTCAAAAATGAGAGCTGAGTGTTACTTGTGACGGCACGTGCCTATAATCTCGGCACTTGGGACATGGAGGCCGGAAGATCAGGAGTTGAAGACCAGCCTTAGCTACATACTGAATCAAGTTGGAAGCTAGCCCAGGCTACATGATCCATTTTTTCAAAATGACAAACAGGAAAGATTTATGAGATAGACTTGACACGATGATTCCATGGGACCCGAAACAAGTGAGAGAGAAGTCTACAGCGGTTGTTTCTGACTTCAGAAGCCAGGTATACTGAGCCATTAGTGAACCAGGTATACTGAACCATTAAGTGAACCACAGAACCTTTCACAGCTGAATGTTTGAGATCGCTAAGACAATCTGGAGCTAAGAAGAGCCACCATGCAGGCCTGGGATGTAGCTCGGGGGTAAAGTGCTTGCCTGGCATGCACAAGGCTTGAAAGAAGGGATAAGACGATAAAATATAGGGCAAGGTCTGAACCTGCAAATAGATAATTAGACTACACAGGCATTAATTAAGATTTTCTACTAATATCTATGTGCACAGAACGAACCTGTTAGCAGCATGCACTATTATATACCTGCTTGTTGATGTAAGTAAAGAGGTTAACAGTAAAATTAAGAGCTAGCAACATGTAAAAAAAATATGGTTTTTTTCCCCCATAGTGTGTATTCTATTAAATCAGGTAAGGAACAAAAAGAACAGACTAACCTCCCCCTACTGGTCTCTATTCATATATGTAGGATTTCAGTGTTTAAGTGAATAGTCTGTTTCTGACCTAGATCTTAAGTTATTTATGCTCAAGGGGTGAGAAAAAAAGCCTCTCATTTGTATAAGGGACAGAATGGCTCTGAGTGGTATGACAAAGAATCCTCCTTTTAATCCCCCTGTAAAACATAGAAAGAACAGAAGACATTTCTCATTTTTTTTGTATTGTCAAGAAATAGAAATGAATCACCGTACTTCAAAAAAAATTATACTTCATCGTGTCTCTGTAGTGTATGCTTATTATTATTATTTATTATTATTATTTGACGGAAGAGAAGGGGAGGCTTAGCTGGTAAAGGCACTTGCCACCACAGCTGAGGAGGTGAGGTTTGTCTCTGGAAGAAGAAAATCTGCCCCTGTAGTTGTCCTCTGGCCTCCAAAGACACACACACACACACACACACACACACACACACACTCAAATGCACACCTGCACAATATATACACAAATGAAATAGTTTTTAATTGTGACGATATTTTCAACAAGCTATTTGTCAGTCCTTATGTTCTGCCATTTAATTTTTTTTAATGAAGCAGAGTTGGGATTTATTCATTACTATCAATTTTAACATACGAGTTAAAAGAGATGTGCTCAGAACAATATCGGAGTGCATGGGTGTGGCCTTCTCTGAGAGAGCGCTGACATCATTTAGTTCTTGTTCTTGCTGATGTACTTACATGTTAGAGGTAGTCAAGTCATCTCTATTCCCTCTGTTATAAAATAATGAAGATGAGGGGTTGTTTTTCCTAGGAAATATGCAAGAATTAAACATCTATTTGTCTGTATGTGGGTTATATTGATTTGGGTTTGTTGTTGTTGTTGTTGTTGTTGTTGTTATTGTTGTTTTCCTTAGAAAAGACTTTTACGATAAATTTAAACAAGAAAGGCAGAGCTGTGGACCTCAGGCTAGAAGAACTCATGGCCACCATTGTTAGCTCACAACCTGCAGCTGCTGTGTTCCCAAGGCCCTCCCTCCCACACCAGCGCCTTGGGAGCCCAGCCTGAATGAATGGACTCCACAGGGCTCGCAAACAGAGCTGCGGGCGACCAAGACTCTGCTACTGAAAGGGAAGCCATCTGTCAAAATCCACATGTTCTGCTCGGTGCCCAAACAAATATCTCTTTTCCTCTAAAATTTCATCCTGCAAATTACCAGTGGTCTGCAGCTCGGAGACTCACTGTATAGAGATCTTCCTTGCTGACAAAGGTGCCTTTGTACATAGCAAAAGAGTGCCACTGTCATCTATTTCCTAGGAGTGAAAGAGAGGCATCTTTGTCCCAAGGGGCAATTGAGCAACGACCACAGTCGCTGGCTGAGCAGCGGTGGGGCGAGCAGCTACAGTTCCCACAGTCAGAAGCCCAGCTGCGGATGGGGCTATTTACAGAATTAAGGGAACTACGTAACTGCAGCAGGGCTGGCTGGCACTGCACAGTTGTCTGGGGATGAAAACATCACAAAATGGTTTCCTTTTAGATTATAAGACGCTCCTCTTTTTAATATGGCATCTCAGTTATTTTTTTACTTGATATCACCCCTCCCCCTCCAAAAAAAAAAAAAAAAAAAGACAAGACTGGAGAAATACAAGCCCACACAAAGAGCTAGTTTTTAAACTCAATTCTTTCTCCTTACAGTTTCTGAATTCCGTATTCAAAAGGATGGCTCATTTCTAGGGACAAAATAACACAGGTTCTGGGGTGGGGGGGTGGGGGGCGGGCACAGAGGGGTGATGGGAGAAAATTACCGCTAAAGAAAGAAAGCTCTCTAGTAAAGTAGTAAGTACGACTTTGTATATTATTTCTCTTTTCTTTCGTTCCTTCTTTCTTTCTTTCTTTCTTTTTGGTTTTTGAGACAGGATATCACACTATATATCCAGGGTGGGCACAAATTATCTGCAATCCCCAGCTTCCCAATGCTGGGATTTACAGGCATAAACCACTAAGGCCAGTTATGATGACCTTGAGCTGCAAGTCTTCCTGCCTCTGACTCCCAGGTGCTGTTGAGGTCTCAGGCTTGATCTATTCGTACTGAATTTTGCTCAATTAATAATAAAGAATAACAATAATACAATAACTATGAAACTAAGCATTCAGCCACGCCTTTTTAACCACCCCCATTCTGCTACTTTTTAAAGCAAATAGAGATGCTGAATTCTAACAGAACGTAATTAAATTCAGTATACTACAAATGAATTTTCCATAAAGAATCGAAACATAAATTCTGTGATTAAGTGTTGGGGAAAACCCTTTGATGATTTAAACTACAGTTTAAGGTTTAAACTACGTATAATCATCCAACCCCAGTTTTCTTTCTTCCCTTTCCACCCCTCCTCAACTCCACCCCATAATGGATGCTCCGCTGGCTGCCTTTGCGCGGCCTTTGTCTGAAGGATGCAAAGTCTACGGATGCTAGGGGGAAGGGGTGGGGGAGAGATTACCTCATACCATGTCGTTTGCACCAATCACCACTCTCCTGTTGCGGCTTCTCTGGGCAGACAGAGGGGTCTGGACCAACAGGAAAAGGCCCTGGCCCATCCCCATGGTGACCGAGCTGTATATAAGGAGACGCATCCGCCCAAGTGCCGCAGGTTCTCTTACATCGACCGCTTAAGAGTCGCGCTGTAAGAAGCAACACCTCCTCCTCGCCTCCGCCGTCCGCCCGATAGCCGCGAAGCAGCAACCATGGTGAGCAAGCCTTCCCCGGCTCTCGGTAGATAGAGGGTGGGTGTCAGTCGCCCCAGATCTGCAAGGAAACGCCTAAGGCTTTGATCACCTCTGCGGGAAAGGGTAGTCTCCATGCTTTAAGTTTAGCTTAGTCCTTGAGTCCCGCCGCCGCAGTGCGGGACACGGAAACGCCCAGACCGGGAAGAACAAAGGCAGCGCCGGCGAGCGAGCGCTGGCAGAGCCAGGGACTGCAGGGGACCACGGGGACCGCCGGGGACGGGTTGGGGGTCGAGGGTTCGCTGCTGTAGGAGGACAGGGCGGCGGTCGAGCCCGCACTCCAGAAACACCGCCCCAGTTCGCTGGGAAAACGATTAGTTTGCGTCGGATCCATGGCAGCCGCTGTCAGGGAGGCGCAGGGGCGGGGTTGTTTGTCTCTTGCTTCCGTGGCGTTTTGGGAGGGGTTCGTTCTCACTAAGCCTCTCTGCCGAGCGGTTTTTTGTTTTTGTTTTTAATTATTTTTATTTTTATTTTTAAATCGTTGTGGAACTGTAGTCTTATGAGATGTTTCGTTTGCAGGGCTGTCAAAAATACAATTTGCTTAACGGGGACATCTCGCTGAGGGGGGAGGGGAGCTGGATGGTTGGGGAATGACAAAGCCCACTTTGTGAAGCCCAGGGTACTCTGATGGTCAGAACCCAGGGAAACGCCCTTCCCCGCCCCCCACCCCCTCAGACAATGAAAGTTGTCCCTCCACAACAGACGTGTATCTCTATAGAATGAAATATTAGTGGTATATTAGTGGTATGTAGAGATTCATCGGATAAAAATATTATTTTCTACTTTTAAATGTTAGCTACCTTTTCACTTGTTTTTTTTTTTTTTTTTTTTTTTTTTTTAAATGTTGGCGTTCTTTGTTTCTAACTTAGCCTGCTTTAAGAATGTTTCCATTCCATACAGTGGAAAACCTTCGGGAAAAAAAAAAAAAAAANGGATCTTCTGCAAAGAAAAGAATTATACTCTGCACCCAACCGTCTTTTGTTATAATATATGTGCACTAATTCATTAATTCAGGCTAATGTGCCCCAGACAGGGTTAGGGGGGACCCTGAGAGTGGCACAAAGAGATCACATAGACAGCTGCTGGAAATAGAGCTTTCCCTGTTAAATAATGTAACAGCACAGGCTAGCACCAGGCACAGAGACTGCGGAAATGCAGAAATCAGACTTTGTCTAGCTTTTAGCCTAGCCAAAGTACTGATGGGGTCCGCAGAAGGGTGTGGCTCCTGGCCTCAGCCTCACTGCAGATGTCAGTGTTAAAATAGGAGGTACTATAGGATGAAACCTTAAGCTTTGTGAGACTCTTATCATCTATTATGTAGCCTAGTCAGAATACTGATGGGGTCTGCAGAAGGGTGTGGCTGCTGGCCTCAGCTGCACATGTTGAAATACCAGGATGAAATACCTATAGGATGAAAACTTCATCCTTACTTATCAGGTAAAGAAGCAATTAGTATAATTATGAATAATGATTTTATTTTACAGAATATGCTTTGAATATATTTCAAATATGAAAACTGTTCTATTCAAGCAAGGCTATAGGAACAATGGGTTTGCACCATGTCTTAAGCAGTATTAAGGTGATATGTAGGCCACACCCTCTTTTGGTGTTTGTACTGGGTACTCCTCATCGTTCCTGTTATATTAGGGATGTGACTCCAAATAAATTTCAACAATATTTGTATTTTTAGAAACACTTTAGAAATCTATTAAAATCTAAAATATAAATACAGCTTAATATTATAACAGCTTAATTTTATAATTTTTTTCCACCTTTCCGCAGCGTGAGTGCATCTCCATCCACGTTGGCCAGGCTGGTGTCCAGATCGGCAATGCCTGCTGGGAGCTCTACTGCCTGGAACATGGCATCCAGCCTGATGGCCAGATGCCAAGTGACAAGACCATTGGGGGAGGAGATGACTCCTTCAACACCTTCTTCAGTGAGACAGGAGCTGGCAAGCACGTGCCCCGGGCAGTGTTCGTAGACCTGGAACCCACAGTCATCGGTAAGCNGGCNGGGGGCTTCCCCGAGGCATTCCTTCTTGGTCACATACTCAGAATCTCTCTCCAGACCCAGAAGGGTGAGTGAGCTTGTGTGTGTCCTTGGTGGCCGATGGCTGATGTCTTCTCCTTTTCCAGATGAAGTTCGCACTGGCACCTACCGCCAGCTCTTCCACCCTGAGCAGCTCATCACAGGCAAGGAGGACGCTGCCAATAACTATGCCCGTGGCCACTACACCATTGGCAAGGAGATCATTGACCTTGTCTTGGACAGGATTCGCAAGCTGGTAAATGCCATATATGGATGGNTTTCAAATGCAGTGGAAGGGTGTCTTGGTATCTGTCAGAATCTATCTTTTCTATCAAGTAGATACGGTTCCCNATCTAAAGGAATTGCACATAGTGCTAAGAGTATGCCCTCCNAATAAAACATTACATNTCCTTTTCTCCCACAGGCNGACCAGTGCACAGGTCTCCAGGGCTTCTTGGTTTTCCACAGCTTTGGTGGGGGAACTGGCTCTGGCTTCACCTCCCTGCTGATGGAGCGGCTCTCCGTGGATTACGGAAAGAAGTCCAAGCTGGAATTCTCCATTTACCCAGCCCCCCAGGTTTCCACTGCTGTGGTTGAGCCCTACAATTCCATTCTCACCACCCATACCACCCTGGAGCACTCTGATTGTGCCTTCATGGTAGACAATGAGGCCATCTATGATATCTGTCGTAGAAACCTCGACATTGAGCGCCCAACCTACACCAACCTAAACAGGTTGATAGGTCAAATTGTGTCTTCCATCACTGCTTCCCTCAGATTTGATGGGGCCCTGAATGTTGATCTGACAGAATTCCAGACCAACTTGGTACCCTACCCTCACATCCACTTTATGCCCCTGTCATTTCCTGCTTGTGGACGTTGTACATCGTGGTGCGCACTAGGCTCCGCACCACGATGTACAACGTCCACAAGCAGCTAAATTAAATGTCACAAGGTGCTGCTTCCACAGGGATGTTTATTCTGTTCCAACATAGAAAGTTGTGGTCTGATCAGTTAACTTGTATGTGGCAATATCTGCTTTCATACTGTTACTGACTTATGATTGATTTGTCAGAGACCCAAGCTGCCCACTTCACTGATGGGTTTTAAATAAAATACTCCCTGTCTTAAAAGTTGTCTTGTGTTCTGTATTTGGGTGTGTCCCACACTTTGGCTGAAATAAACACCATGACCTCGGAGGAAAGGGTCTATTGTACCTTACTGTCTGTCCATCAAGGGGAGCTGAGGCAGGAGCTGAAAGAGGAAAAGGGGGGGTGTGGCACCATCCACTGCAGACCCAGCTTTCTCACACTAATCATTAATGAAGAAAATGATGCTCCCATAGACCTAATTACAGGCCGATGTGATGGAGGCACATCTTCCCACTGCACATTGGAGTCACAATATGTGACTGCACATTGTGGGAAGTTGACAGGTTACTACCACATTGTATGGAAATTATATATTATATAAACAATTACTATATAAAAAAGATTTTCAGATGCAGGCCTGTAGTATCAACAGTTGGGAAGCAGAGGCAGGAGGATTAAATAGTCACATACTGTATAACAAATTGCAGACCAGCTTGGGCCACCTGAGTCCTTTTCATAAAAAGCAGTTGGGAAATAGAGTATATACATAATACACATACATAAATGCCAGGCATGTGGGTGTATGCCTTTAATCCCAGTACTCAGGAGGCAGAGGGAGATCTTTGATTTTAAGGCCAGCCCAGCAAGCAAGGTCCAGGCCATCCAAGGTTGCAAATAAGACAGGCCTTTAAATACTAATAATAGAACTGTTGCTTCTAGTTTATGCATGTGTTACAGTTACTTCCCCCCACCCCACCCCGAGACAGGGTTTCTCTGTATAGCCCTGGCTGTCCTGGAGCTCACTTTGTCGACCAGGCTGGCCTCGAACTCAGAACTCTGCCTGCCTCTGCCTCCCAAGTGCTGGGATTAAAGGCGTGAGCCACCATGCCCAACTTTGCTTCCAACTTTGGGAGTTACAGTTACTTTTAAGTCATCTTAGTGTATTAAACCATATGATGCAAAATGTAGATGTGGGTATTACCACCGAAGGGCAAGGGGAGGAAATAGCTAATGAGGAGCCCCAGACAGTGAGAGGGGTGCACTGGACAGTGACAGAGAAGGAAGGATTGCACACAGAATGAAAATGCATCACACAGGCAGATCTCAGTGAGGTCACGGCCAGCCTGGTCTACAAAGCAAGTTCCAGGACAGCCAGGGCCCTTATAAAGAGAAGCTCTGTCTCAAATATCCAACAAACTAACAAAAACAGAAAGAAAATGTCATCACAGAGATTAAAAGTAAAAAAAAAAAAAATAGGTTTAGTATTTACATTTTCACTTCATTAAAGTTACTTAAAATGGCAGGTTTTTGTTTTTTTCCCTAACAGGCTGCTATAGGTAGCACCGGCTGTCCTTGAACTTCAGGTGGTGAAAGTTGCTCATTTATGGTCAGAATCTTTCTGTTAACTGCTGATGGTATGCCACTAAGAGAAAATGTTGACTTGTAAATGCGCCCTGGGCTTCTATTTTTCACGGACAGCTACCTTGGCAAGTGTCGTCCAGTTCCACACACTTCTGCTTCTGCTGACCAAATTCCCCGGAAAATGCCTGCTCTCCAAGCAAGTGCCTCCCCTTTGACCTAGATCCACTGTGTTAATTAAATCTGAATAACTCTCTAAGGATATCCCTTTTGTAATTCAGGCCAATAAATTCAAAGGAAAGTATCGAAGGCAGCAGCAGCTCCACTCCCAGACAGCTAGGTTTACAAATGACTTTTATGCATTTTGTGTGCTTGGGGCTGGGAGACACAAATCAGAGCAGCAATGTGGAGGGGAGAGTTCCCGCCTTCCACTGTGTGGCTCCAGGGTGGATCAGGTTGCTGACATTTTCATCAGCTGAGCTGTCGCACCGATTAGAAATAGTTTTAGACTGAACATTTCTTTAGAAACTGAGCCCTCCTCCTCCCCTCCCCCAAGGTCAGTTCAACTGGGCAGAAGAGCCTATTGTCTGCAATATCATACCATTCCATTCTGCTCTGAGATGCTACTTAGTGGAAACAAGTTATATATATATATATTTTGTATCAGCTGCTCTTTTTATTTGAGATTGCCTTGAGACTGCCAGTTAAGTAATGGTAAATGTAATTACTCAAATGCCCAATGTGTATCCACTAGTGAGTCCTGAACACCAGGAAATAGCTGGGCTTTTTTTTTTTTTTAATGTATATGAATACACTGTTTCTTAAAATTTATTTATTTTATTTATATGAATTTATATTTTTATTTATATGTAGCTGTCTTCAGACACATCAGAAGAGTACATCAGATCCTGTTACAGATGGTTGTGAGCCACCATGTGGTTGCTGGGAATTGAACTCAGGACCTCTGGAAGAGCAGTCAGTGCTCTTACCTGCTGAGCCATCTCTCCAGCCCTTGTTTTTGTCTGTTAAGACAGGGTCTCAGCCGGGTGTGGTGGCGCACGCCTTTAATCCTAGCACTTGGGAGGCAGAGGCAGGCGGATTTCTGAGTTTGAGGCCAGCCTGGGCTACAGAGTGAGTTCCAGGACAGCCAGGGCTAGACAGAGAAACCCTGTCTTGAAAAAAAAAAAAAAAAAAAAAAAAAAAAAAAGACAGGGTCTCACTATTCTGCCCTGGCTGTCTGGACTCTCGTTGTGCAGACCTGCTGCCCTCAGAGATCGCTGCCTCTTGAGAAACTGAGATTAAAGTCTTGTGCCACCAAGGCTGGCCCAAAGGCTAGTTCTGAACCCACAGTTACAGAAATGGCCTTGGTAAAAGTCAGTTGTCACAGAACAGAAGAGAGAGACATGAGTTTGAGAGCCAGAGAGATGGCTCAGCAAGTAAAGGTGTTTGTCACCACATCTAACCACCTCAGGATCCCCATGGAAGAAGGAAAGAACTGAGTCCTGACAGCTGTCCTCCAACCCCCACCCCACCACCCCCTCCCCACACATACACGCACAGGAAAGAATTAAAATGAAGTGCAATGAAGCTGGACATGGTGGCACGTGCTCTTAATCTCTGCACTTGGGAGGCAGAGGCAGGTGGACCTCTGTGAGTTCAAGCACAGCCTGGTCTACTTAGTAAATTCAGGACAGAAGGGGCTGTGTAGAGAAGAGACCCTGTCTCAATGAAAGAAAGCAAAAGGAGGAGCTGGTGAGGTGGCTCAGCGGTTAAGAGCACTGACTGCTCTTCCGAAGGGCCTGAGTTCAAATCCCCGCAACCACATGATGGCTCACAACCAACCATCTGTAATGAGAGCTGATTCCCTCTTCTGGTGTGTCTGAAGTCAGCTACAGTGTACCTATGTATAATAATAAATCTCTGAGCCAGAGCAGCAGGGACTGAGTGATTGGGGCTGACTTGAGCGAGCAGAGGCCCTAAAAATTCAATTCCCAACAACCACATGAAGGCTCACACCATCTGTACAGCAACAGTGTACTCACATACATAAAATAAATAAATAAATCTTTAGAGAGAGAGAGAGAGAGAGAGCCGGGCAGTGGTGGCGCAGCACTTGGATTTCTTTTTCTTTCTTTCTTTTTTTTTTCTTTTTTTAAGATTTATTCATTTATTATATGTAAGTACACAGTAGCTGTCTTCAGACACTCCAGAAGAGGGAGTCAGATCTCATTAAGGATGGTTGTGAGCCACCATGTGGTTGCTGGGATTTGAACTCTGCACCTTTGGAAGAGCAGTCGGGTGCTCTTACCCGCTGAGCCATCTCCCCAGCCCGGCAGGTGGATTTCTGAGTTCAAGTTCGAGGCCAGCCTGGTCTATGGAGTGAGTTCCATGACAGCCAGGGCTATTCAGAGAAACCCTGTCTCGAAAAACCAAAAAAGAAAAACCAAAAAGAGAGAGAAAGAGAGAGAGAACAAAAACAAATTGCAACAAAACAGACTTAGCAAATAAACATAGGAAAGGGATTTGCAGAGAGGAGCAGGGCTTGGCAGGGCTGGGAGGGAAGGAGATGTGAGAAGAGGATTAAGGTAATTAGAATGTATTATATACAAGGGTGACATGGTTAAAGAACAGTTAAGTGGCCTTCCACTTGTGTGTCTGAAGTCAGCGATAGTGTACTCACATACATAAAATAAATACATCTTTAAAAAAAACAAGTAGTTCCAGCACTCAGGAGGCAGAGACAGGCCAAATTCTGTAGGTTCCTGTGGGGTGGTGGGTTGTGCACAGAACCTCTGTGACCCGGTGAGTGGTGGTTTTCACCTGCATGGGACAGAAGGTGTTCGACCACGCCTCCTGGGCCCCTGGTTCCTATCAAGTAGCTACAGCCTCCCAGAGCCCCCCCCCCCCCCGCAGAGAGGTAAGTGGCTAAAGGTCTCAGTCACATAGGAGCAGTACCTACATGCAAATAAGGTGTCCCCAAAGCTCTCAGACCAAACCAATGTTGTCAGTACCCACCCCAAAACTGTATATGAGAATCCAGCCTGGAAGGATTAGGGGTGCGAGAACTACTCTGTCTTTGGAGCCTGTTTTTTTTTTTCTTTGTTTTTTTTTTTTTTTTAAGATTTTTTATTATTATATCTAAGTACACTGTAGCTGTCTTTAGATGCACCAGAAGAGGGCATCAGATCTCATGACAGATGGTTGTGGTCGCTGGGATTTGAACTCAGAACCTTTGGAAGAGCAGTAGGTGGTTTTTTTGTTTGTTTGTTTGTTTTGTTTGTTTGTTTGTTTTGGTTTTTTCGAAACAGGGTTTCTCTTTACAGCCCTGGCTGTCCAGGAACTCACTTTGTAGACCAGGCTGGCCTCGAACTCAGAAATCCGCCTGCCTCTGCCTCCCGAGTGCTGGGATTAAAGGCGGGCGCCACCACGCCTGGCTGCAGTTGGTGTTCTTAACATCTTTCCATTGCCTTCTGTTCTAAGAGGTCTGCTCTCCCGAAGCGCTGCCTGAAGCTCCACCGCACTCCTCACTGACTAGTAGGTCTCAGTGCAGGGCAATGTATAGTAACCAAGTAACCTGGAAGGCACGGCAGAGACGGAGGTGGAGCCAATTTGCAGCAACAGTTAAGAGCACTGACTGTTCTTCCAGAGGTCCTGAGTTCAATTCCCAGCAACTACATGGTGGCTCACAACCATCTGTAATGGGATCTGGTGCCCTCTTCTGGTGTACATGAAGACAGTGTACTCACATATACTCATACACATAAAACAGATGTACTCTTCTGGTGTGTCTGAAGATAGCTATAGTGTACCCATATAAAAAAAATAAATAAATCTTTAAAAAAAATAAGTTGTCCTTCTAAGAGCTGCTTTGGTGTGTGTTCACAGCAGTAAACCCTAACTAAGACACCAACAAAAACTGGGTATAGTGGCACAGGGTGGTTTAACTAGGAACAGCTCCCATAGATTCATGTGTTTCAATGTTTGTCCCACAGGGAGTGGCACTCTTAGGAAGCATGGCCTGTGTCACTATAGGGGAGGGCTTTGAGGTCTCTCATGCTCAAGCTATACCCGGAGATACTCAGTCTCCTTCTGTCTGAGGATCGAGCTATAGAACTCTCAGCTCTTTCTTCACCACCATGATTGCCTGCATGATGCTGTGTTTCCTGCCATGATGATAATGGACTAAACTTCTGAAACTGCAAGCCAGCCCCACATAAGTGTTTTCCTTTATTAGGGCAGCTGCGGGGCTGGAGAGATGGCTGTGATTAAGAGCACTGACTGCTCTTCCAGAGGTCCTGAGTTCAATTCCCAGCAATTGCCCTCTTCTCACTAGTCCGTCTAGTTGAATTACTGAACTCCTGGTTCAGTAAGAGGCCCTGTCACAAAATACTAAGGTAAGAAATGCAAGGCACGGTGGCGCACTCTGGACTCAGAGACAGCGGCTTTCTGTAAGCTTCAGGCCAGTGTGTGTGTGTGTGTGTGCGCGCGCTTGCTTGTACAGGCAGAGGAAGGGAGAGAACCTGAGTATATATATATATATGTACACCATGTACATACAGGAGCCTACAGAGGTCAGATCCTGTAGTGGCTATTCCTGGTTGTCAACTTGACTATATCTGGAATGAACTACAATCCAGAATTGGAAGGCTCACCAATTCTGATGAGAATTGGAAGGCTCCTAATCTGGAGGCTGGGAGATAGAAGTTTCTGACCTGGATCTTAGCATGGAGATCTTGATCCACAGTGGCAATGAATTCCAGAATATTAAGACAGAGATCTCTGAGTTCAAGGTCATCTGGGATTAAAGGTGTGGTAGCACACACACCACCCCCCCCTTTTTTTTTTTTAAAGATTTATTTATTTATATATGTAAGTACACTGTAGCTGTCTTCAGACACTCCAGAAGAGGGAGTCAGATCTTGTTAAGGATGGTTATGAGCCACCATGTAGTTGCTGGGATTTGAACTCCGGACCNTCGGGAGAGCAGTCGGGTGCTCTTACCCACTGAGCCATCTCACCAGCACACACCTTTAATCTGGGTTACAGCTTCTGCTGGAGACCTATATAAGGACATTGGAAGAAGGAAGGCTCTCTCTCTTTCTCCTTTGCCTGCCTGCCATGTGTTTCTGAGCAACTGCTAGATCCATGGACTTCCATTCACAGCTTGCTGACCATTGCTGGGAGTTGAACGGCAGACTGTAAGTCATCAACAAATTCCCTTACTATACAGAGACTACCCATAAATTCTGTGACTCTAGAGAACCCTGACTAATAGAGATCCCTTGGAACAGAAGTTACAGGTGATTTTGAGCAGCCTTGTGGGTCCTGGGAACCAAACTCTGGTCCTCCACAGAGCAATAATTTCTCATTAAGCCATCTTTCTGGTCCCACATGAGCAAGTGTACATGCACACACACACACATGCATTCCTGCAAGCACCTGAATGTACACGGGTAACACACATAAACAAAGAAAAAAGTAATTGGAAAAACTTGGAAAAAGACCATAGTGTGTAAACTTCAGTATGTAGCTTCCTCACTGGTCACCCCCACATCTTGACTGTAGTTCCAGGGTAAGCTGTAATTTTGATTTGTAATGTCCCTAAATGGTTTAGTGCCTTAGGTCCATGGAATAGGGAAGTAGTACTGTAGTGCCAGGGAAATATTAGTGGTCCCCCCAAAAACAGACAAGAGCCAATCTGATGCAACTCACAGAAGGTCTTTACTTCAACTAGCTTGGACACGCCCCTCCACCCCAACCCATCACTGTCACAAAGGACTTTTTTTTGGGGGGACGGGGGCTCCAAATGTCGATTAGGGCAAGACTTTATAATAAGCAGCAAGTTGGGGGGGGTGAGTGTGCAAGCATCTAACTGGAAAGCTGATGTGGCCTTTAACATGATTGGCTGGTGCTGGGAGTCACGTCATAAACGTAACTTCTGCTCCCCTCTGCATTGGTGGTTGTTAGGCAGGGGGCGGGCTTGTAACCTGGGGTGCAGGTTTGACGGGGAAATAACCTGGAGACACCAGTCTTGTTGAGGGTGTAACCTGGAGACACCAGTCTTGTTGGGGATTAGCCTAGAGACTGGAGCTAGGCTTGGGTTTGTTGGGGGGCAACTTGGAAACTAATGCTGTTAGTTTACCTGAGTTCAAACTCAGGCCAGCTTCTCTAAAATGAAGTCTGAACTTACAAACTGATCAGGTGGGGATGAATAAGGTCTTTTTAATTTTTCATTAGTGTACGTGCGTGCCTGCGAGCGCAGCTCTGGCAGAGGAAATCTCAGCTTGAGCAGCGCCACCCCAGCTAGGCTCGCCTGCCTGTCCCAGTATGGGAGATGGAGGAGAGGAACGGCAGGGGAGTGGGGGAGGGGCTGGCTGATGGTTCACTCTTCTGGAATCCAAAGTGACTGCAGGTTTAAGTCAAAGACTTGGGCTGGGGAGATGGCTCAGTGGTTAAGAGCACTGACTGTTCTTCCAGAGGTCCTGAGTTCAAATCCCAGCAACCACATGGTGGCTCACAACCATCTGTAATGAGATCTGACTCCCTCTTCTGGGGTGTCCGAAGTAAGCTACAGTGTACTTATATATAATAAATAATTCTAAAACAACAAAAAAAATTAAAAAATAAAAAGACAAAGACTTAGCTTCCCGCCTTTAGCCCTAGTGACGAAACTTTGTAACAAAAGTAGCTTCTAAATAACTGATCCAATTCCTCTCTTGTATTTGACTCCTCCTCAGTCTCGAGGGCACTGGGGTGTCTGCTAACCAGACTTTCTAGATTTCTTGGCCTGGTGATAAACTAATAATACACGAGAAAGGGACAGGCTGTAATGGCTGAAGCATATGCACACATAAAAAGTACTAATTACAGGAGGCAGAAACAGCAAAAGAATTTTACTAATTTTACTGTCCAGTTTTGTATGTTAAAAATTTAGGAGCCGGGCATGGTGGTGCACGCCTTTAATCCCAGC
>NC_034606.1:63515138-63526478 GCF_900095145.1 Mus pahari | reverse complement strand
AGGCCAGCCTGGTCTACAGAGTGAGTTCCAGGATAGCCAGGGCTACACAGAGAAACCCCTGTCTCGAAGGAAAAAAAAAAAAACCAAGCAGGGCGTGGTGACACGCGCCTTTAATCTCAGCACTTGGGAGGCAGAGGCAGGTGGATTTCTGAGTTCAAGTTCGAGGCCAGCCTGGTCTACAGAGTGAGTTTCAGGACAGCCAGGGCTATACAGAGAAACCCTGTCTTGGATTGGGGGAAGGGGCACAGAGTCCAAGCTTCCAGGCACCTTTCACAGATGCCCAAATAATTCAAATGACCTCAGATTTGCTCAAAAGAGCCCCAAGACAAGGCCTGTTAGACAAACAGTGGATGCTCAAGTAGTTCAAAAGAACCCCAGAGCAAAAGAGACAGGATTTCAGGGCAAATGGCAGACGTCCAAACACCTCTAAAGGGCCTCCAAGCTGATCTGGAACAGCAAGGACAGCCAAGTTAGGGAATTTAAGTCAGTCTCTCGAACCCACAGAGCTCTGCTTTATCAAACGAGAGAAGGCAGTAATCTCCCAAGTCAAAAAAAAAGAAAATGTCCCTATAATACAAGTAATCCTGGGTTGGAGAGGTGGCTCAGTGGTTAAGAGCACCGACTGCTCTTCCAGAGGTCTTGAGTTCAATTCCCAGCAACCACATGGTGGCTCTCAACCATCTGTAATGGGATCTGATGCCTTCTTCTGGTGTGTCCTAAGACAGTTACAGTGTACTTACATAAAACAAATAATATCTTAAAAAAATAAATAAGAGTCGGGTGTGGTGGCGCACGCCTTTAATCCCAGCATGCGGAAGGCAGAGGCAGGTGGATTTCTGAGTTCAAGTTAGAGGCCAGCCTGGTCTACAAAGTGAGTTCCAGGACAGCCAGGGATATACAGAGAAACCCTGTCTTGAAAAAACAAAATAAAATAAAATAAAATAAAATAAATAAATAAATAAATGTATGTCATCCTGACTTCTCTACGGGACAAGTCAAACTTCCCCACTCTTTTCTGGT
This sequence comes from Mus pahari, assembly GCF_900095145.1. NCBI lineage: Eukaryota > Metazoa > Chordata > Mammalia > Rodentia > Muridae > Mus > Mus pahari. The sequence continues at coordinate 63,525,458 of NC_034606.1, read as the reverse complement.
TGTTCCTAATGGCTGAGGCCCCAAGGTCTGTGACTCACCCAAGTTCTTTTTTTTTTTTTTTTTTTCTTTTCGTTTTCACCCAAGTTCTAAGTGGAGCTTTAGAACAGAAGCCTCAACTCCAGCAGCCCCAAGGAGCCCGGCTTCAATACTCACCCCAGTGTCACCACTAAAGCTGGAAATAATGGTGAGTCAGGGAAAGGAGACTTCATCATTCCAGTGCCTGGGGGTACACATATAGGGAGCCCAGGAATTCAAGAGTTCATCTTCAGGGTATGGATACAAGCTCAGCTTTAAGCAAAGATCTGGGTCAGGAAGAAAGAGATATTCAGAATTAAGAGTCTCAGGGACTCCGGCTGGAGAGATGGCTGAATGGTTAAGAGCATTGGCTGCTCATCCGGAAGACCCCGGTTCAATTCCCAGCACCCCAACATGGCAGCTCACAACTGTTAATTCCAGTTTTGGACACCTAAGCAGCTGCTAGTCTCATCTTTTGTTGTTAATCATCACTTTGGTACCAGGATGCTGCACTACCTTCATCTGACCTGGTGTGTGTGTGGGGGGGGAAGGGTTAGGGTTTGGCTTCCAAGGCTTCGTTCCAAGGAACTCAAGTGACTGTAGTTTTAGGACAATGACGCGTCTTGGTGCCTTCAGCCTTGTGAGTCACCTGTGGTTTTGTAGCTGAAGCTGTGTCTAAGGGCTTGCTGCACTTGACTGCTAGCCTGCAGCAGGAGGGAATGTGTGTCAGATCCAGGTCAAGCCCTTAAGACGCCTGAAGCTTTGTTCTTATTCTTTTAAAAGCAAGCCACCCTGCAAAGAGGCTCCAGCTGGATTACCAGTGGATAAAAGAACATGTGGAGAGAGAGGGGTCATGTGGAAAAGAACCACCGTATCATCGCATCCAACAGGGGACAAGAGCCCAAGGTATCTGTCACCCTAGATCTCCCCAGTTGATGCCAGAATAATATTTATTTATGAATAGTTGCTTTAAGTAAGTTTTGGGGTTACCTGTCACAGAATAGATAATAGAAAAGGGCTTACACACATGTGGAGAGAAGATAAATACACTGGTATTTACAGATTCCAAAAACATTAGCCCCGCTAACCTGGATGAAAGAGTATCTAGAAGACATCTCTCAAACAACGCTTTATTTAATATTATGGCCAGGGTGCCGGGTCAGATGCCTTTAATCTTTAGTCCCAGCATTTGGGAGTTGGAGACAGGTGAGGTCAATCTCTGTGAGTTCAAGGCCAATCCAGTCTACATAGTGAGTTCCAAGGTAGCCAGGGCTATCTAAACAAAACAACAATCCCAAAGTCTCACTAAGTAGTAGTCCTGGCTGGCCTCCAACCTTATAACCACCCTGGCCTGGGACAAACAGCCATCCTCCTGCTCCTGCTTTCTTGGGGCTGGCACGACAGGTGTGAGTCACATGGACTCTACAATGGTGAGTTCCCATTAGCTCCAAATCACAAAAACACACCCCCGCCACACTTGCGCACACACCCCAAATTCCTAAACAAACTATTTTCTTCTACAATGGAAATCCAGAGGTAGGCAGCCTGTGACCGTGTGGTATTTTTAGGGAACTTCTGCTGGACCTCACAGCCTGTGTTCGTCACACCCCTCAATGTGTATTGTGCTGGGAACTCAGCCAGTTTAACCTGAGAACAATCAAAGGTTTTTGCCTTGGATTTCCAATATAATTATTTTTTACAACCTAAAACTTCTGCTGCCCCTGATCGGTGTGTGTGCGTGTGTGTGTGCGTGTGTATGTGTGCATTACAGTAATAAATCCTGAAAACAGCAAACAGGCAAACAGCAACTTTATGAGACAAATATCCACTGTAAACGCTGAAGCGGCACTAGGATGTTTCTTGACATTTGCTATCTGGGTTGGTGACTTCATTCATTGTAAAACTCTTAAAGACTTGTATGAAGGACCCTCCATTGCTTTCTGTGCTGGTCAATAAAAGCAAGAGCAAAGATTAGGAAACACACAGGAACACAGACATGGGACAGTACTCAGGACAGACAGAGGACACAGAAGACACAGGAAGAACCGAGCAGAGAATTAATTCAGGTCTGGGCTTACTCTTGGTTAAATGTCACCAAGGGGAAAGGCTTTGACTCCTTTTCCTATTGTACAGTGTTGGTGACTCTGAGTTTATTACAAATGTGCTCAGCCAATGCAGCAGGCCAAGGTTTCTGTAGCTGGGCAGTGTCACGGGGACCTATGTTCTGTCTTCCTCCACTGTTAGCAGGTGACTTAGGGTTGCCTTATGCTCAGGGTTGTCACTGATCCACATTCTAGCAAGAAAAAACAGGAGACATATATGCGTTAGCAACAGATTTCTTTTTATTGTTTGTTTTTCAAAGATCTACCTCCCTCCTAAGTGCTGGCCCTCAAAACTGTCTGACAAACACTACCATGCCACTAAAGCACTCACACAGACATGGCTAATATAATAGAACCCTTCTCCTCACACAACTAGGGCTCTGGTAAAGACTGAGGAACAATTAGTGTGTGTGTGCAGGCACATGCGTGTGAGTTTATGTTATATGGGTGCATATACATGTGCATGTGTGCAGGAGGTCAGAGGTCTACAGAGGGGATTTTCAGTCACTCTCTAGTCCCCCCCCACACACACACAGGGTGGGTGTCTTTCTGCATAGCCCTGGCTGATCTCAAACTCACTCTGTAGCCCAGGCTGGCCTTTGCCTCCCGAGTACTGGGATCAGAGGTGTGCACCACTATGACTGGCTTCTACCTTTCTTCTTATTTTTTAATTCTGTGTTTGTGTTGTGCCTTCATGTGGGTATATATGCACATGAATGTGATGCCCTTGGAGGTAGAGGCATTGGATCTCCTGGAGCTGAAGTTAACAGGCAGTTGTGAGCCACCTGATACAGTGTATAGGTGCTTTCTCAAGGACTGAGCCATCTCTCCCGCCCTACCACAGTATTTTCTTAGGCAAGAGTTTCTCAATGAACTTAAGAGCTCAGTGTGTATAGTTACCCAGAGAGCACCAGGATACTTCTCCCCCAGTTCCTGCTTTCCACACTGGGGGTTCCAGATGCCCACTACTGGGACCAGCATTGATGTGGTTAGTGGACAGAGAACTGAGGTCCTCACAGTTGTGTGACAGACACTTTGCCTACTAAGCATCTCCCAAACCAGTGTGCTTTGCTTCACTGGGGCTGTATTTTACTTTATATATTCTAAACACTTATTTAGAGAGTTTGCGCATGTCTGTACATGGGGGGGGTGCACATGCAAACTGTGTAAGGGAGCCCCAGGACTGCAGCTTCTGTGGGACTTCTACACTGTAAGACTTCCCCTAGACTGGGGTGACCTTTTCGGAGATGCAACTGCTTCGGTACGCCAATGTTTGCAGTGCCTTGGAGAAGTAGCTTGTGGCAGCCAGGGAGCGAAAGACAGGAAGACAAGGGCCCACATCCTAGTACCCACTACTAAGTCATCTCCCCCACTGACTGAGATTTCCTTCCATCAGGTCCTACCTCCCAAAAGTTCTTCTACAACCCAGCGGTGCCACGGGCTGGGAATCGTGCCTCTGCATGGAAGTCTGAGAGACATTCAAGATCTAAGCCACAAGTGTCTAATCAGCCTTCTTCCAGGCTTTCCAGCTGAGAGAAAGGGAGGGTCACTCCTTCAGGACAAATTAGAGCAAACTCTTCCTTTGCCTGCACTTGCCTTCCTAGCCTCCTCCTTCAGTACTGAACCTGGATTTAGCCAATGGGATATAAAAACGAAGTTACTTCAGGGGAGGTTTCTGGTAATGTTTCCCTTCTCTGTTAGTGACTGGTCCTGGAAAGGACCCATTTCACCATCAACCCCATTTATTCTAAGAAACAGGAACTTACTACACTGCCTAGGCTGGCCTCAAACTTACTGTCTTCCTGCCTCAGCCTTCTATGGAACTGAGATTAAGAGTATGTACCAAGCCGGGCGTGGTGGCGCATGCCTTTAATCCCAGCACTCGGGAGGCAGAGGCAGGCGAATTTCTGAGTTCGAGGCCAGCCTGGTCTACAAAGTGAGTTCCAGGACAGCCAGGGCTATACAGAGAAACCCTGTCTTGAAAAACCAAAAACCAAACCAAACCAACCAACCAAACAAACAAACAAAGAGTATGTACCAAGCCAGGCAGTGATGGCACAAGTCTTTGATCCCAGCACTTGGGAGGCAGGTGGATCTTCAAATTCAATGCCACTCTGGTCGATAGTGGATTCCAAGACAGCCAGAGCTACATAGTGATACTGTCTTAAAAATCCAAAATAAGGGCTGGTGAGATGGCTCAGTGGGTAAGAGCACCCGACTGCTCTTCCGAAGGTCTGGAGTTCAAATCCCAGCAACCACATGGTGGCTCACAACCATCCGTAACAAGATCTGATTCTGGAGTGTCTGAAGACAACTACAGTGTACTTACATATAATAAATAAATAAATAAATCTTTAAAAAAAAATCCAAAATAAAATAAAATAAAATAAAAAAGGTGTGTGCCTGTCTTAGTTTGAGTTTTACTGATGTGAACAGACACCATGACCAAGGTGACTCTTATAGAGAACACCATTTAATTGGGGCTGGCTAACAGGTTTAGAGGTTCACTCCATTACCATCAAGGTTGGAGCTTGGCAGTGTCCAGGCATGGTGCAGGCGGAGCTGAGAGTTCTACATCTTCCAAAGGCGAACAAAAGACTGCCTCCCATGTGGTTAGGAGCAGGGCCTCAGTGCCCACCAGCATAGTGACAGACTTCCTCCAAAAGGCCACACCTATAGCAACAAGGCCACACTTCCTAATAGTGCCACTCCCAGGGGCAAGCATACTCAAACCACCACAGTGTCATTTCTAAGTGACTTAAAACTGTCTGAAACAGGCCTCAAATGATGACACCTCCCAACTGTCACAGGATGCTACCCATGTGACAAGGGATGACTCAGAATGACTCAGCATAAGGGGGGTGGTTGTGATGGTGGTGCACTCTATCACTTCTATATATTACCACATACACACAAATATAATAAAAAAGTATTATCTATATTATCTCTTCTGTTTCCCCAGTGCCCCATGGTGCGGTGCCTGACTGATTTCAGTAGCATGACAAAGAGGACATGCTCATACTCCTGTCAAAAAGAACTGGGCTAAAACCATGCGGTTGCCATGGACTTAGTTGTGTTTGCCCACCATTGGCATGCCTGATGTGCTTGAAGGTCAGAGCGCACCAGACCTCCCGGAACTAGAGTTACAGATAGTTATGAGCCACTGTGTAGGTGCTGGGAACTGAACCTGGGTCCTCTGCAAGGTGCTCTTAACCACTGAATCATCTCTTCAAACCTAGCAGTTCTAATTTATAATTTATAATTGTGAATGTAAAAATAAAACTGTTAGTTCTTTTACTTAAAAAAAATAATAATAATTCAGAGCTGGAGAGATGGCTCAGCGGTTAAGAGCACTGACTGCTCTTCCAGAGGTCCTGAGTTCAATTCTCAGCAATCACATGGTGGCTCACAACCGTCTGTAATGGGGTCTGATGTACTCTTCTGGTGTGTCTGAAGACAGTTATAGCATACTCATATAAATAAAAATAAATAAATCTTTAAAAAAATTCATTTAATCCCAGCACTTGAGAAGTAGTGAAGGCAGATCTCTGAGTTCAGGGTTGGGCTGCTCTATAGTTGTGGCTACACATAGAAACACAGTCTCCACAAAGACAAAAAAAAAAAGTCATCTCCTAATGGGCTGAAGATGTTCTCACTCCGTGGCAGAGCTTGCTGCCCCCGAGAGCATAAGGCCCTGGGTTTAATCGCCAGCACTGCATGAAGACATAGTGCTCTAGCAGTGAGGTGTCTGAATAGGCTTAGCCCAGGGAGTGGCACTATTAGGAGGTGTGGCCTTGTTGGAGAAACTGTGCCACTGTGGAGGGTGGGCTTTCAGACCCTCCCCTTAGCTGCCTGGAAGACAGTAATTTTCTGTTTACCTTCAGAACAAATTGTAGAACTCTCAGCTCCTTCTCCAGCGCCAGGCCTGCCTGGATGCTGCCCTGTTCCCACCAGGATGATAATGGACTGACCCTCTGAACCTGTATGCCAGCCCCAATCAAATGTTGTTCTGAGAAGAGTTGCCTTGGTCATGTTATCTCTTAACAGCCATGGAAACCCTAACTAAGACATACAGCACTAGGAAAGTGGAGGCAGGAGGATCAACAGTTTAGTATCAGCTACAGACCAGGCTAGAAACCCTGATCTCCACAAATGAAAGTTAATGAAGCCGATAGTGCTAACCCACACCTATAATTCCATAATCCCAATACCTGAATGCTTCAGGCAGAGGACAGGGTCAGCCTGGGCTCTACAGTGAGTTCTAGTGGTAGAGTCCTTGCCTAGCAGACATCAGCCATTGGGTTCAATTCATATACATCCCCCTGTGCCACCCACTGCATGCGGCCCCCATGAGTCTCTGAGTCTCACAAGGTAGAAGAGACAGCTGATCCCTGCAAACTGCTGCTATGTGACTCCCATGTGCTTTCGCTAACGCTAACGCTAACACACACACACACACACACACACACACACACACACACACCACACACACACACACACACACACACACACACACATAATAAAAAAAAAATTAATTTTGTGTTTGGGCCATATGGTTCAAAGGGTCAGGCATTTGCCTCAGGCCTGATTTCCTGAATTCAATTCTTGGAATGAATGGACTGAGAGCTAAGTCTCAACAGTTGTTCTCTGCCTCCCAGTGGGTATTGCAGCATGTGTGCACAACCCGCCCCACCCCCTTATTACAAGCTGTCAGACATGGTGGCAGAGCCTTGACTTTCAGTGCTCAAGACTCGGGGGCAGGCAGATCTCTGCATGTTTGAGACCAGCCTGGTCTACATCCTGAATTCACACAACAACATAGTGAGACTCTGTTTCAACAAAATCAAACAAGGAAAAAAAGAAAGAATGAGAGAGAATTTACTTAACCAAGAACGTTATTCTTGGTTAAGTAAATTCCAGAGCAAATTGGAATATTTGAGACAAAAGAAAGATCAGTAACCACCACACCGAAAATTCTCTCAGCCAGGCAGACTGGTGGGTCTCTAATCCTAGCATTTGGAAGGTAGAGACAGGAGGATCAGGAAGAGTTCAAAGCCAAGGAACTCTGAGCAAATGTGAGGTAGCCTGGGTTATAGGAAACACTGTCTCAAAATAAAACCAGAAACCTTCTGCTGACAAGGAAATGGGATCATGTTTTCCTCTTCCTCAGCGTTAATCGCAAATTACAATTTTTATTTATTTTGGTGTGTGTGTATGTGTGCGCGCACACACACGGCACATGGGTGAGCATCATGTGTACGAGCATGCTTGTAAAGTCCAGAGATTAACTTTAGGGTTTTTGTTTTAAATTTATCACACTTACCAACTTCTATTTGGGTGTATTTCTGTCTTCCCCCTTGTTTGCTTGGTTTTGATACATGGTTTCACTGACCTGGAATTCTGGAACTAGTCCAGAAAGGACTGGCTAGTCACTGGCTAGCCACTAAGCCTCTGAGACCTGCCTGTCTGCAGCACTGGCAACACAAGCTCGAGCCACCATGACTGTCCCCCACGCCCTCTGGATTCTTGGGACTCAAGCTCTGTCTGGTCCTAACTGAACCATTTCCTCGGCTCCCAAATTACCCACATGGCTGCTCTGAAGCACTTCCAGACCTTCCCCCTTCTAACACCAGGCACCCTGCTCTCAACTCGTCCACTCCTAATTAACTGGCTAAGGCATTCCTTTACAGTGACTCCTGGAATTGTTTGGCTGCACTATGACAAGAATCCCAGGGCACCTGACTAAGAGACGCCTGAGGATCTGAAAAGGGGGAGTTCGTAGGCTGCACAGCTGCAAGGATTCTGTGCTCCGGGCTGCGGCTGCCAGGAGGACATTTTGAATAGTTTAGTAATTGCAATGTGTTTATGTGAGGGCAACTCTGAAGCCACACCTTAGCCCGGATCACCTTATGAACAGTAGTTTAGGGTCCTGAAATAAATTCGGGGATAGTTTATAATCTGGTACTGAACACAACGCCAAGCAATCCTTTTAGGAAACGTACACAGCACAAGAAATCCCTAGTATTTTTCTGTGAGACATTTTCCTTCTAGTTTTGCCTCACTTGCCCAATTTAGCTACTATTTCAAATGTTTTAAATCTTTCAAAAATCATTTGAAAGAGCCTTTTCTTGGTTTATTCCATTAAGTTAGTAGTTTAAGGCTAAAGACGGGGCCTAGTCTGCCCTTATTTTAACAAGCTCAATACTCCGCGCTTAGCTACCCCTCGGGTGATTCAAAATGCTTCCAGTACTCGATACCCTTAGATTCCGGGACGAGCCGTTACAATGTATCAAGTATGGCTACTCGCCTTTATAAGGGACTTTCACAGCAGGTTAAATACAGAATGCACAGCCTTTAAAGGAAGCGAGGAGCAAGGTAAAACTCACTCATCCAGTGTGGCCACGTGAATATGATCAACTGAGCTATCCGGACCACAAGCATATTAGGATGCTGCTTCACCTCTAAAGCTGCGGACATGCCAGGTCCCAGGGCTCGCCCACATGGAGCGATTCTCCTCTAGTGGCCTCTGCGACAGTACCGGCCGCCGCCCCGCATTGCAGCGCCGCGCCCCTGTCTGCAGCACGGCGCGCGCCCCGGCGGCGGCCCCGCCCCGCGCGCGGGCCCAGGCAGGGAGGGGGCTCCGAGGCGATCCCGCCTCTGCGGCGGTCAGGACGGGCGCCCAATGGACGCGGCTGGCCCGGGGAGGGGCCGTGGCCGGCGGCCGCGACCGCCCCTCCCCAGCTGCTACTTAAGAGGCTCCGGGGCCGGCGCCTCCGCCTCATTGCGTTACTTACCTCGACTCTTAGTTGTCGGGAACGGTAACCGAGACCCGGTGTCTGCTTCTGTCTATCACCCTCGCCTTCTAACCCGTTGCTATCATGGTGAGTGGGGATCCGTGTGTGGGGCGGAGGGGTGATGGAGGGGAGGAAGGAGCTCGCCCGGGGCTATGATCTAGGGGGGGCGCGTACGAGAGAGCTTGGGCCCATGCTGCTGGGGGCGTCCCTGGTTTGGGGGGAGGGGGCGCACACGGATCTCTCTGGAGCCCAGTCTCCAATCGTCACACCCTGCACGGAACATGCAGCATGGCGCTTTCAGACTGCAGTCTTCCCGCGCCGGCCCTTCCCCCATCCTTCCCTTGCTTGCTGCCTTTCGGGCGCGCGCGCAGGTTTTCCCCGCCCTCACTTCCTCTATCATTCGAAAAGGCGGGGGCGGGAAAGCGCCGGACACGAAAGGCGCATGCGCAACCGTTACATTCCCGCCTAAGAGCGGCGGGAACAGTCTCCGCAGTGTGCGCGTGCGCGCTGAGGCACTGCGGGTTTAATTCGTTTAGGGTGTGTCTCCAGTTGGATCCGTGTTTCGAGTTCAGGGTCAAACAGGATCTCTGCCACCTCAAACCACTTATTACCGAGATGCAGCCTCAGTCGCGACCTTTTTTGCTTTTAGTGAAAGCCATAAGGAATACGGGGAATATTTCCTCGACTATAGTCCACAAGTCTTAGTTTTCCAAAAGCAAGAGGTTCGACTATCTCAATATAGAACTTTGTGTGGGGACCAGATGATGACGTTGAAGTGTTTTGAGGGAACAGAAATCGGATCTGGGCAGTTGATAATCCCTTGCTGAATCAGAACAGATGTAGAGCAGCAGACTCTACCTACAAATAGAAGACGCTAAAGACCAACAGCCTCCAGGCTGCTCCTGGTGCATCTCTCAACACTGCTCCTTTACCACATTCCCTAGAGCCCCTGCCCCTTGTACCTGAAGCGAGGCCCCTCCCCTCCCTTTTCCAGCCACGTGCTTCCTGTACCTAGAATTGTTCTGAGATGCGGACACCAGAGCAAAAGCAGAACACAGAGGGTGGATGAAAGGCCTTTGTATATTAGTTTTCCAAGAGAGAAAGCAGTAATCATGCCTAGGTGTGGAACTTGGCCGAATTTGTCACATTGTGCCACTAAGAACTCTAGTTACTTTGCAACATTGCTAATTGATTTTTCTCTCTCTTCCTTCCTTTTCCCCAGCGTGAGTGCATCTCCATCCACGTTGGCCAGGCTGGTGTCCAGATCGGCAATGCCTGCTGGGAGCTCTACTGCCTGGAACATGGCATCCAGCCTGATGGCCAGATGCCAAGTGACAAGACCATTGGGGGAGGAGATGACTCCTTCAACACCTTCTTCAGTGAGACAGGAGCTGGCAAGCACGTGCCCC
>NC_034606.1:63506478-63514223 GCF_900095145.1 Mus pahari | reverse complement strand
GAGAAAGCCTACCATGAGCAGCTTTCTGTAGCAGAGATCACCAATGCTTGCTTTGAGCCAGCCAACCAGATGGTAAAATGTGACCCTCGCCATGGTAAATACATGGCTTGCTGCCTGCTGTACCGTGGTGATGTGGTTCCCAAAGATGTCAATGCTGCCATTGCCACCATCAAGACCAAGCGTACCATCCAGTTTGTGGACTGGTGCCCCACTGGCTTCAAGGTTGGCATTAATTACCAGCCTCCCACNGTGGTACCTGGTGGTGACTTGGCCAAGGTCCAGAGAGCTGTGTGCATGCTGAGCAACACCACGGCCATTGCTGAGGCCTGGGCTCGCCTAGATCACAAGTTTGATCTGATGTATGCCAAGCGTGCCTTTGTGCACTGGTATGTGGGTGAGGGCATGGAGGAGGGTGAGTTCTCTGAGGCCCGTGAGGACATGGCTGCGCTAGAGAAGGATTATGAGGAGGTTGGTGTGGATTCTGTGGAAGGCGAGGGGGAGGAAGAAGGAGAAGAGTACTAGGTCCAGTCCTTCAGCCCCTTTGTCATGTCAAACTCCAGTATTAGTTACAGGCACTGATATCTCTGTGCCATTTCCATTCTGTGATCATGTCTTCTCCATGTTGTACCTCTTAAGTTTTCCATAATGTCTCAAAGTAAAAGCTTCTAAGAAAAGAGTTTTGTTTCTGTATACTTTATTTTCGATACGACTCCTCAGATGAGCCTAGGCCTGCCCCTCTAATTGTAATGCCCTGTGATGGTAATTATAAGTAACCACTCAGCTGATTTCATTTCTTCTGTGTACTAGAGGAGCACTAGACTGAGAAAGTCTGTGGCATGGTAGCTTTGCTTAACTCCACGCTGCCTAAAATATTTGCCAAGATGTTAAATGGTCCTTAAGGCTGGTTGTGCATTCCTTTAATAAGGAGGAGGCCAGGTCGTTCATTGAGGCCAGGTTGTCCATACTGACACAGGGCATGGAGGGTGTGAGGCTTGAACTGCAAATATCTTGAGGGTGGCACGAAAGCCTTGATTCCAGTTAAAGGATTGAACAAAAGGTCCCAGACATGCAAGGCAAATGATAAACTGCTTTTTGTTTTGCAATGTCTCTGTTACCCATGCTAGTCTTGTTATCCATTTGGTATGTAGCCCAGGGCTGCTGCCGCTTCCCAAGTGTGGGATTAAAGGCCAGAAGTAAAAGCTGCAGGATCAGGAATACAAGGCCAGCCTGCGCTGTAATGACCCTGTCCCAAGAAAAGCAAACTAGGTATGGTGGCATAACCTTACGTTGAATATCAAAGGTCCCCTTGTGCTTGTTAACCAGCTAGTCTAACCCAGTCAAGCCCCATGTCACAGTGAGAGATTCTGTCTCAAACATTTAACAAAAACCAGAGGCTCACAGATGGCCTAATAGAGGACCCAAGTTCACCCAAGCACCCACATCTGATAAGTCTAAAGCACCCAAAACAAAGTGGACAATGCCTGTGAACAACATTGAGGTCGACCTCTGGCCCCCACACATGCACAAATTTTTGTATGAGCGTGCACCTGCTCACACACAAAAAACATCTTCACAAGAAAGACTGTGCCAGGTGTGACATACTTTTTTTTTTTTAAGATTTATTTATTTTATGTAAGTACACTGTAGCAGTCTTGAGACCAGAAGAGGGTGTCAGATTTCATGGATGGTTGTGAGCCACCATGTGGTTGCTGGGATTTGAACTCAGGACCTCTGGAAGAGCAGTCAGTGCTCTTAACCGCTGAGCCATCTCTCCAGCCCCAGGCGTGACATACTTAATCTCAGCGTGCAAGAGGCAGAGGCAGGTGAATCTATTAATTCAAGGCAGGCCTCTTTTTGGTTTTTTGAGACAGGGTTTCTCTGTATAGCCCTGGCTGTCCTGGAACTCACTTTGTAGACCAGGCTGGCCACCTGCCTCTGCCTCCCAAGTGCTGGGATTAAAGGCGTGCACCACCACACCTGGCGGCAGGCCTCTTCTATGCTGTGAGTTCTGGAACCACCAGGACTACATAGACCATGTCTAAGCAACAACTTTGGGGGCGCAGATGAGCACTTGTAGCTTTGTTTGGTAGAATGTTTGCCCAGCACTCATGAAGCCGGGGTTTGATCCCCAATACTGCATTCATCCTGGCATGGCGGCTGAGGCCTATAATCTGAGGTGGAGGAAGGAGGGTCAGACAGAAGTTGTTCAGGGTGCAGTGCCTGATGACAATGCCTGTGACCCACAGAAGGCTGAAAAATTATTAAATAATGATTTTTCCCTCTTAAGCTCGGTTTGTTGTATTTACCATTTTGGGGTTTTGTTTGTTTTTGTTTTTTGGGGATAGGGTTTCTCTGTGTAGCCCTAGCTTTCCAGCTCTGTAGACCAGGCTAGCCTGGAGCTCAGAGAGAGATCCTTTGGGTCTGTCTCCTGCCTCAGGCTAGATGCTGGGATTAAAGGCATCTGCCACTACACCACCCTGGGTTTTTTTGTTTTTTGTTTTTTAATTTATGGCAGTCCTTCTGCCTCAGCTTCGCAAATACTAGGATTACAGGAAAGTACAAGTGTTCCTGGCCATCTTAAGATCTTTATTGTTTATAGTCAATGTGCATTTTAAAGGTTTGTAAAACTCCCACATTCTCCTTCTAGCTCACATCCTCTTTAAGCAACCTCTGGGAGGATCCTCTTTAAGCATCCTCTTTAAACCCTCAGGGAGTCCTGAGGGGTTAGGGGTCAGAGAGAGACCTGGCTCTTGTTCTGTCCTGACGCCCCATCCTCTTCTGGGCCCACTTATTCCTTTGCACTGCAGATTTCCACTGTGTTTTGTTCATAGGAGTGAACAGGACCCTGTCAGGCCCTGTAGGCATGGAAGCCAGAGATGGCTCCCTTCTTCCACTATATGGATTGTGGGGATCAAACTTGGATGATCAAACTTGGCATCTCATTAGCCTTAACATTTGCTAAAAACAAAACAAAAACTACAAACAAACAAACAAGGAAAACCACAGCAAGCTAAAATGTGTTCCGAGCTTAGTGTTCTTCACCTTCCGCCTGAGGTCATTGTTAAAATGGGAGGGCTCGGGTTACTCATCTCACAGATGACGGATTTAATTGGCAAGCAAGGAAGGAGATGATATCACAGCTTCGGGCCCTGCCTTAAATATTGCCTGTTAAAAGATTAGAGCGAATACGGGTTTTTCTGCCTTCAGGAGGATCCATGCTGTGATCCAGGGGAGACATTCAGAGTAAAGGATTTCATCAAGGAAGGCAGGAAGAACCTTTTAGTCTGAGAAGGCAGAATGAGAAGATATACACCCCTCCCATTCCCATAAAACGCCTAGCAAATTCCTTAATGCCCTGCAGATGGCACCACCGCCAAGGAGTTCTCAGTCCAGGAGAGCCAAGCCAAGCCTTGCGAACTCTGTCTGCCCTTGCCATCACCTTGGAGGTAAGGCTCAAAAAAATGCAACAAACAGGAAGTGACCCACGGGGCATGCCTAGCATTCACGGGCTTGTCAAATTTTGTTTTGACAGCTACTGGAGGAAGCCCTGCCTGGTGTTCCATCACAGTGAATCAGACAACCTTATACCCAAGAAGCTTCTCAACCTGAGACCCAAACTCTCCACTCCTACTCCAGGACAATAGTAAAAAAAGAAAAGAAAAGAAAAGAAAAGAAAAGAAAAGAAAAGAAAAGAAAAGAAAAGCGGGGGTGGGGGTGGGGGTGGGGGAGCATGGCTCCGGGTCAACAGGAACCAAAGAAGAGAATGTTGCTATATTAAACAATACTGATACAAAGAAATACTCACTAGTGGTCAATCACTGGTGGTCATCTCCAGACTGCTACTGTTGACATTGTGTTGCTAAAACTAGCTTCTTCCCCTCTGCCCTCTCACCTGACAGCTTCTGGATGCTGTGTTCCAATGCTGAGAGGAAGCATTTGAATGAGGAAGGCAGAGGTGCTGGGCAGTGGTGGTGCATGCCTTTTATCTTGCAATGTGGGAGGCAGAAGCAGGTGGCTGGATCTCTGTGGATTCGAGGCCAGCCTGATCTATGAGTTCCAAGACACCCAGGACTACACAGAGAAACTCCCTGTCTTGAAAACTGAAAACGGAAACAAAAAAAAAAACCAAAAAAGTCAGAAAAAGAAGGCAGAGTCATATCCTTCATCTCGCATTCGTGTGCGCGTAGGAGTGTGTATGTGTGTGCAGGAGTGTGTCTGTGTACATGTGTGTGTTCCCAGGGCCTTGTGCATGCAGGGCAATCATTCTGACAACTGAGCTACAGTCCCAGCCCTCCTTTGTCTTTTTATTGGCTCTGAGGATGAACTCGGGGCATCATGCATACCACGCAGGCACTCTTGCACTGAACCAAGTATGAAATGAAAATGGGTTTAATCCAAATGGAGGGTTTCTGATAACATCATTTAAAGAAAAGGATTCTAAGCACTTTAATCAACTGAGGCAGGAGAGACAGGTTGAGAATCCTGGGGCGGGGCAGAGCATGAGCAGTTGTTCAGTGCTCACGGGTACTTTTTTTTTTATTTCTTCATTTTTCGAGACAAGGTTTCTCTGCATGGCCCTGGCTGTCCTGGAACTCACTCTATAGACCAGGCTGGCCTTGAACTCAGATCCACCTGCCTCTGCCTCCTGAGTGCTGGGTTGAAAGCTGTGTTCTACCACAACCATTCGGTGCTCGATGGTATTTCTGAAACTTAGAGGAGGTAGAAATCCCTTTATCTGGAGAATCTGGAGAGAGTGTGTTATCAAATTTGGGGGTCACAGCCTATGCCCCAAGTCAGATGCCACCTGTCCTCAGTAGGCCAGTAAACATATTAACAGCCATATTAACAGTGGGAAGCAGAGTGAGGAGATTGATTCGGTGGAGCTCTTGGATAGTTTGGCTACACAGGAAGACCCATCACAGAAGAAAAAGTAAGGTACTGGGCTTGCAGAGGGTGAGGCCACAGGTTGATCCCAGACTCGGTTATTTCTCCTAGATCTTTTAAGCTCTTTCGGCTGTAGCTTGAATTTACACCATACAGTTCTGACTTGACTAACTATACTGATACATTTTGTCTTTTCTTTTCTTTCTTATTTTTTCTTTTCTCCTAGCCCTGGCTAGCTGGAATAACTATTTCACAAAGGTTGGCCTGCCCCTGCCTCCCCAGTGCTATGAGTAAAGGCATACACCAGGTCAGCGGGCCTGCATTTCACTGTTTATTTATTTAGAGATGGTTTCTCTGTGCAGCCCTGGCTGTCCTGGAAGTTGCTCTGTAGATCAGGCTAGCCTTGAACTCATAAAGATCTGCCTGCCTCTGCCTCCTAAGTATGAGTGCTGGGATTAAAGGTGTGTGCTACCACTGCCTAGCTCTAGCTCTGCATCACCATCATCATCATTATGTCATTATCAAATTTTACTTTTGTTGGGTATATAAGTTTGAAGCCAGCCTAGTCAACATGTTCTATGCCAGTTAAAGTTAACACAGTAACTCAAAACAAACAAACAAACAAACAAAGTGTGCATGTGCCTAAGGAAAGCCAGGCCAGAAGATGGCACTGGATTTGCCTAGGACTAACAGTTACAGTTGCCATGTAGGTGCTCCAAACTCAACCCAGGTCCTCTGCAAGAGCAACAAGTGCTCTGACCTGCTGAGCCATCTCTGTAGTCCTAGGCATTTTGCCTTCTAAAGTTCACTTCAGGCCAGATGTAATGTTGTATTTCCATAACTCCAGCACTAGAGGTTAGCCTGAGTTACACAGTGAGACCTTGTCTCAAAATAAAACAGGCTCAAAAATCAGTTCTCCGTATCTCTGTGTGGTAGATGTTAAGTGTATACTCAGATTCCATAATAATGAGTGCCTGTGAGAGTCTGAGTCAGGAGGACCTCCATGAATTTGAAGATGATAGCCTAGACTACATAGTTCGTTTCTTTTTTTTTTGGTTTTTCGAGACAGGGTTTCTCTGTATAGCCCTGGCTGTCCTGGAACTCACTTTGTAGACCAGGCTGGCTTCGAACTCAGAAATCCTCCTGCCTCTGCCTCCCAAGTGCTGGGATTAAAGGCGTGAGCCACCACGCCCGGCACATAGTTTGTTTCTAAACAGCCTGGGCTACTGAGTAGAGCCCTGACTTAAAACAAAACAAGTGAGGTCTGAGAGCTGCATTATAGATCAATGGTAGGGTGTTTACCTAGCATGTACCAGCAGGCCACAGGCCAAAACAAAAAATCTGACTGGAAGGTGAGATAAAGTGTAGTATAGCTCAGAACAACAGACTGGTAGATTCAGAACCCAAGTCTTTTGATTATTAGTAATGCTGGCTCTTTTCTTTTCTTTTCTTTTCTTTTCTTTTCTTTTCTTTTCTTTCTTTCTTTCTTTCTTTCTTTCTTTCTTTTTCTTTCTTTTTTTTGAGACAGGGTTTCTCTGTGTAGCCCTGGCTGTCCTGGAACTCACTCTGTAGACTAGGCTGGCCTTGAACTCAGAAATCTGCCTGCCTCTGCCTCCGGAATGCTGGGATTAAAGACGTCGACACCACGCCCGGCAGCTATTTTCTTTTCTTACTACATTTGCAAATGTTTGTCCTTGGGTATGTACAGCAGGTTAAAAGCTAAGAAAATCACTTTGTTCAAGACAAACATGATTCTTTCTCTAGAGAAGTCTATATGGGAGAAAGCCAGCAAATTAATAGAAACAAGTTAAATCTAATTATGGCTACTTCTGATACCATAAAAAAACAGGTTGCTTGGGCTGGTGAAATGGCTTTAGCCTGGAAAGGTGCCAGATCTGAAGATGTGAGTATGAGTCTCAAGATCCACAAGATAGAAGGAGGGAGCCCACTTCTGGAAGTTATTCTCTGACCTCCATACATTCAGTGCCACCAATGTGCCTGGACACATATACAAAACAATTTAAAAATTAAAAAGTAGGTTGTGAGCTGGAGAGATGGCTCAGTGGTTAAGAGCAATGACTGCTCTTCCTAAGGTCCTGAGTTCAAATCCCAGCAACCACATGGTGGCTCACAACCATCCATAATGAGATCTGACACCCTCTTCTGGTGCATCTGAAGACAGCTACAGTGTACTTAACTTAAATAAATAAATAAATGTATTATTACTATTTTTTTTAAAAAAAAAAGTTGGTTGCTTTAGATAAGATGGTGAGGGAGATGACTGTGAACGGTAAAATTTAAACCAGGAGATAAATGGGGGAAAGATCAGATGTTTCAAGGCCATCCTGGGTTAGGGAGCCAGCCAGGAGTGAGCGGGGAGTGATCTACAACAGATCCAGAGTCTGGAGTTCAGAAAGGGCGTGGAAAGGCCTACTGGGGAATAGAAGGCTGGAATGAGAACAACATCAGCTTACAGTACAGAGGACCTAGATCTCAGATACAAAATCTGAGCCAACAAAATCAATACAAAATCTGAACCAACAAAATAAATAGAAAATCTTGCAAGGTGTATGTGCTGTGGGTTGTGGACCAGGGTACGCATTCCAGCCCATCCAGAGAGCAGTAGATCTGCAGTCCCTGATCTGGTGGGATATTGTTTGTTTGGGGGATTTTGTTTTGTTCAGATAGGGTTTTCTCTGTGTGGCACTGGCTATCCTGAAACTTGCCCTGTAGACCAGGGTAGCCTCACGACCCAGATCTCTCTTTAAGAAACATTCTGGAGCCGGGCGTGATGGCGCACGCCTTTAATCTCAGCACTCGGGAGACAGAGGCAGGTGGATTTCTGAGTTCGAGGCCAGCCT
>NC_034606.1:63502283-63505197 GCF_900095145.1 Mus pahari | reverse complement strand
AAAAAAAAAAAAAAAAAAAAAAAAAAAAAAAAAATCCAGCTCAGGTCCTATGCAAAAGCAGGGCATGCTCTTAAGCTCTGAGCCACCTCTACAGCCCTCTCTCTTTAAAATTAATTAACTAATTAATCAGTTAATTGAGACAGAGTCTTTCTACATAGCCCTGGATGTCCTATGTAGACCAGGCTGGCTTCACACTCACAGAGATTTGATTGTCTTCTCTCAAGAGTTCTGGGATTAAAGGCATGTGCCGCCACACCTGACTTACTTTTATTTTTAAAAAGACTTTATTTTTAATATTTTAAATTATGTGTATGAATGTCTCAGTTACTCTTTTATTGCTGTGACAAAAACCAAACCAAACCAACCAAACAAACAAACGTGACCAAGGCAACTTATAAAAGAAAGCATTTAATTTGGGGTTTACAGTTTCAGAGGGTGAGTCCATGACCATCACGGTGGGGAGCATGGCAGCACTCAGGCAGGCACAGCGCTGGAGCAGTAGCTGAGAGCTTACATTTGATCCATAAGCTGGAACCAGAGAGATAACTGGCTCAAAGCCCACCCCAGTGACATAATCCCTCCTACAAGGCCACACACCTCCTGGTCCTTCCCAATCTACTGGGTAGTGCTATCTATCATAATAGCACCCCCAGACCTCCCCCAATCACAAGAATGATCTCTAGCTCAGTCCAACCTCAAAAGTCCCCATAGTTGTTGACAGTTTCAACATAGTTTAAAAGTCTAAAGTCTCTTCCCAGACTCAGCAATCTCTCAGTGATAACCTCCTGTAAATAAATACAGAAGCAAGATGTATGCTTCTAGCATATAATGAAACAGAATATACATTTTCATTTCAAAGGAGAGTAATGGGATATAGTGAGGAAAGACCAGACCACAGCAAGACAGAAACCCAGCAGGGCAAACTCCAGCTCCTGTAATTCTGTGTCTCAAGTCCAAGGACTCACATGGCTCCGCTCATCCAGCCTTGCTGATTACAACACCTTTTTCTCTCTTGGCCTGGTTCCACTCCCTGTCTGAAGGGCTCCTTGGCAGGTATCCCACAGCTCTGGCACCTCCTCCATCTTGGGGTCGGTCTCCAATGCAATCCAGGCTCCACTGTCACTGCTTCGTGAGATGGTCTATTCTGACCTCCACCTTAAGATTCTTGGTGTTCTTTGTCACCTCATCTCTCATCTGTGCCTTTTGTGTTCCTTATGGCCCCACAGCTCTCTCTCAGGTAGAGCTGCAGAAGTGAGAGCACTAATAACTAATGACTAAACGACAAGGTCCATATGAAGCTGTCTGAAATCAGCTCCACCAGCCAAACTCTTCAGTTTAGTCTTAGGTGGATTCTTAGCCCAGTTGTTAGTATCGTTCCTTCTGGAACCTTTGGAGCTGGGCCGCCATAGTCCACATTGACCTCAGTACTACTGTCTGTTAAGCCCCAACTACAGCATTCATTAAATTTCCTATTGCAAAGTCCCAAAGTCTTCCATGGACCCACAAAAGCAGCATTGTCAAGCCCGTCACAGTAATGACCTACTTCCTGGTACCAATTTACATCTTGGTGACTTTTAAGTTGCAGTGATGAGGCACTATGACCAAAGGAACTTATAGAAAAAGAGGTTATTGGGGGCTTAGAGTTCCATCATGGTGAGGAGAGTGGGTCAGGCAGGCAGGCATGGCTCTGGAGCAGTAGCTGAGAGCTTACATCAGACCCACAAGCAGGAAGCAGATAAGAGAATGGCATGGGCTTTTGAAATTTCAAAAGTCCACTTCCAGTAACATGCCTCTTCCAACAAGGCCACACCTCCTAATCCTTCCCAAAGGGTTCCAACACTTGGACACTGAGTATTCAAACATAATGAGCCTATGCTCATTCTCATTCAAACCTCCACAATGTATCAGTTGGAGTTACACCTACTCTGGGTCCTGGAACCCTGCTTCTTTTCTCCTCAGAAGCCATAAGTACTTTTAACCACTGAGCCATTTCTCCAGCCCCCCATTTGGTTTAACCACTGAGCCATTTCTCCAGCCCCCCATTTGGCGGCTTTTTCTTTTTCTTTTTCTTTTTCTTTTTCTTTTTTTTTTTTTTGGTTTTTCAAGACAGGGTTTCTCTATAGCTCTGGCTGTCCTGGAACTCACTTTGTAGTCCAGGCTGGCCTCGAACTCAGGAATCCACCTGCCTCTGCCTCCCGAGTGCTGGGATTAAAGGCATGCGCCACCACGCCCGGCTAGGTGGCCTTTTCGGCTGCAGACACATTTATGTTTTCTTATTTTGGATTTTCAAGACAGGGTTCCTCTGTGTAGCTCCAATTGTGCTGGAACTCACTCTGTAGACCAGGCAGGACTCAGCCTCAGCCATCTATCTGCCTCTGCCTCCCAAATGCTGGGATTAAAGGTGTGCACCACCACACTGCACTTTCTTTTTCTTTTTTCTTTTTTTTTTTTTGGTTTTTTGAAACAGGGTTTCTCTGTATAGCCCTGGCTGTCCTGGTACTCACTTTCTCACTTTGTAGACCAGGCTAGCCTCGAACTCAGAAATCCGCCTGCCTCTGCCTCCCAAGTGCCGGGATTAAAGGCGTGCGCCACCACTGCCCGGCCACACTGCACTTTCTAATTTTT
Source organism: Mus pahari (assembly GCF_900095145.1). NCBI lineage: Eukaryota > Metazoa > Chordata > Mammalia > Rodentia > Muridae > Mus > Mus pahari. The sequence continues at coordinate 63,502,572 of NC_034606.1, read as the reverse complement.
TTTTTTTTAAGATTTACTTTATGTATGTGAGTACACTGTAGCTGTCTTCAGACACACCAGAAGAGGGCATCGGGTCCCCATTACAGATGGTTGTGAGCCACCATATGGTTGCTGGGAATTGAACTCAGGACCTCTGGAAGAGCAGTCAGTGCTCTTAACCTCTGAGCCATCTCTCCAGCCCCACTTTTTAATTTTTTTTCTCTTTCTTTCTTTCTTTCTTTCTTTCTTTCTTTTTTTTTTTTTTTTGAGACAGGGTTTCTCTGTATAGCTGTGGCTGTCCTGGAACTCA
>NC_034606.1:63497373-63500728 GCF_900095145.1 Mus pahari | reverse complement strand
CAGCACTTGGGAGGCAGAGGCAGGCGGATTTCTGAGTTTGAGGCCAGCCTGGTCAACAGAGGGAGTTCCAGGACAGTCAGGGCTACTCCGAGAATCCCTGTCTCGAAAAACCAAAGGAAAAAAAAAGAAAAAAAAAAAAAAACCCGCTCTGGGCCCTTGGGTTACAGGCAGCCGTCCCTTCTGAAGGCCCCGTGGTGCTTACATCTCGACGGGCTGACCTGATCCCAACCTTATTCGTTTAAACTAAAATCCTAGCGGATACACATCCTGGAACCCTCACATCTCAGCCGCGGACCACAGGGACTCTTAGTTTTAGAACAGCTTCCACAGGCCAAAAACATCCCGCCTCCTTTCCCAGATTGTCCTATCAGCGCACTCCTAGCGATGACCGACAGTTTACGAGGAACCAATAATTTCCGCTCCTCTGAAGAAACCCGCCCAGGCCTTGTGTCGTCTCTGGGCACCAAGCCTGGCACTTCCGCGTAGCCGGGCGGCGGGTACTGGCGTTGAAACGCGCTCGTGAGTGACCCCACCTTAAAGGGGAGGGGACCGAGGGGGACCCGAGCCCTTTAAGACTAGGCGGGCTGGGGCCTGCCCCTTTAAGGGCGGAGCGTCCGACCGCAGAATCTGAGCCCCAGATTACCTTGAGTTTCCGTCACGGGCTGCGCGGAGAGGCGCTTAGGCAGGGTCCGGGTGCTTGGCGGGCGGCGGCGGCCTCATCCCCGCTCGTCCTCCCCGGGCCCGGAGACACCCCCGCCCCAGTCATGCTAAGCAGAGTATGGAAGCAGCTGACTACGAAGTGCTATCCGTGCGAGAGCAGCTGTTCCACGACAGGGTCCGCGAGTGCATCGTGAGTCCGGGACCTGGGCGGGAAGGGGCCGGGCCGAGGTGGGAGGGGCGCGCCGCGATGGAGACGGGAAGTCCTGCTGCCTGGGCTCCGGAGCACCTCGACCTCTGCGAGCGCCGGGGCCGGGATGGTGAACTCCCGGGTCGGGTCGGCTGGGTCCCTGAGCCGTAAACAAAGCCGCCGGGTTTCCGTTCCTCGGCCGCTCGCCCCTCCCCCCGCCCCTTCTACTCCACCCCCGTGGGCGTTCCTCGTGGTGGGGGTCCTCTAGTGTGGAGCGTCTGATCCTCTGGAAAAGGGTGGATTTGCTTCGGGGCAAGTTGGTGTGCGTGCTCCCCCTTAAAAGTAGATGAAGGGCAACCACGGCTGGCTGAGGTTGGAATGAAGAGAGACCCGGTCACATTGAGCAGTTAACCGGGCAAGTGCGGTGTTGGCGCGAGGGGCGAGGGAAAAGTGGGAGCTGTAGTGGGTCCTCCCACGAAGGAAGAAAGAAATCCTGTCCGAGATGGGTTGTAAGAAGTGGAGATGGAGGAACCGAGGTTCCCCCGCCTGTTTTCTCTCCCCTTTAGTAGTGGTTGTTTTCATTCCTTCTGGGATTGAATCCTGGGCCTCTGGCATGCAGCATGCCAAACACAAGCCAGTACAATGACACACACCCCGCACGACTTCCGGATAATTCGTTTGACACTCTGGAAGACTGGGTTTCCAGTCATGCCCTGTGAGTTCTCCCGTGTGTGTGTGTGGGGGGGGTGGGAGTGGGAGGGTCCGGGGTCTGCAGTGATCCTGAGCCCATCTAGCCTGTATTTCTCATTCCTTAGCATTAATCTAGAATTGCAGCCGGACCTCCCATACAGCAGTGTACTAGTCTAGGGTAGGGGCACCCACGGGACTTAGGGAAATAGATTTTCCTTGAGCCTGCTTTGAATGATAATCTCTCTGTCTGCTGTCTTTTCCCAGAGAGCTCTGCACATACTAAATGAAAAGGGAAGGGTTTGGAGGAGTGGAAGGAGATCTTACTGAATAAAGGGGAGGGTCCAGATGGAGCTGTTCTTCCTTTTTCTCTGGCTGAGCTTTAGGCTACCCCCTTGGCACACACGCTTAGATTGAAGAAAGGGTGAAGGGGAACAGGATATACCTAGGTCTGCCCTTATCAGTGAGGGCATACGAGTATCTAGCCCCAGGATAAGAATCAAGTAGCATCCCTTATGTGTTCCTTGGGAGAGGTACACATCGAGGATTGGGCATTATCACGGGGGCACATTCAGGCCTTATAAGATACTGACCAATAGCCTCAGAAACTGCTCAGTGTGTGTTTCTGCCTCCTAAGCCATTAGCTTAGGCATCAGCTCCAGCCAAGGGCAAGTGAACGTTTCTAGTGTCTCCTGCATGTGGCTCCCATCTAGAAACTAGGGACCAAACCAAGGCAGGAGGTGCATGCCTTCAGTTCCGACTCGGCACTGGGGAGGGAGGCACAGGCAGGGGGCTCTCTTGAGTTTATGTCCAGCCTGGTCTACAGAGTAAGTTTCAGGACATCCAGGGCTACACAGAGACACCATGGGAGAGGGAGAGAGGGAGCCAGCTGAAACAGCTTAGCCTGTCCTGGAAGTGGGTGGAACTCCAGGCCTGACCTTTTGAGCTCTACTACCTTCTTGGCTATTATGCAAGTTCAACACCAAAAGGGGCAGAACAGCCTTTTGGAAAAATTCAGCTTCGATCTTAGTGGCTCTTCTGTGGGGATTTCCTAAAGCAAAAGCTGCCACTTTATTGTAGACACAGGACTTTCTTGGTCTCTTCTTTGTCACTGTACACATTTCCTCTAGGGTCTGTTTATCTTGGAGACTAGAAGACAAATGAGATCTATCTTGTCTGTACCTACCTCAAATGCAATGACATTTTTCCTTTTGTTTTTCTGATACCTTGGGATCGTGTAGAGATGTAATGCTTATACTAGTTACCTGTCTAAGTTCTATCCTGTCATTTGGAAGTCTAACCACTCAAGGCCATGTATAGGTCCTAAGATACTTGGCCTTGAAGTTAGAAATGACTTGTGGTAGGGTCTCAGGAATGACTACTTCTAGAGTGACAGATTACCAGCTCTGGAAATGTTGGCCCCGACTAAAGCCTTCTTTTAAACTAAATGGGCCCTGGTTTGGAGTAGGAAGTTCTGATTTGCTCTCCAGATGGGAGTCTTACACAGTAGTGCCTGGGGCATACTCTCTCACCACAGCAACTGCAGTTGGGTAAGAGGACATGCCAAGACAACACGGGCATCTTTTCCTAAGCCTGTTTCTTTCCTAGAGTGTTCTCAATGTCAGCCTCTCTCATTCTGTGGCCTGATGTGGGATGTGGGGTGTGTGTATGCATATGTGTAGTTCCTCGGTTTGCCTCTCAAGGTGTGCTTGAAGCTTGTGGCTCCAGCACAGTACCAGGGCTGGGTTGGCCTTGTTGACTCAGTGATGGCCTCTGTCTGGTCCTTCTTTTTTTTTTTTTTTTTTTTGGTTTTTGGTTTTT
>NC_034606.1:63475261-63496537 GCF_900095145.1 Mus pahari | reverse complement strand
CTGGAACTCACTTTGTAGACCAGGCTGGCCTCGAACTCAGAAATCCACCTGCCTCTGCCTCCCGAGTGCTGGGATTAAAGGCGTGCGCCACCACGCACCCAGCTGGCCTTGAACTCTTTTGGTAGCTAAGGATGACCTTGAACTCCTGTCTCTGCCTCCCAAATCCTGGGCTCCACCGTGCATGCTGCCACATTCCTGTCCCAGTAGTTTCTCCCTTTTTTTTTTTTTTTTTTCCCTTTGTAGTCGAGTAAAGGCGTGCACCACCACCACCTGGCATCCATTTAGCTTTTCTAATCCTGTTTCTTCCTACAAAATGGACATCCTGAAGTCCACTTGGTGCTTTATCACTGGGAGGACCAAATGAGAGCCTTCCATAAACCTTAATTAAGTAGGCAACTGCAGGGTGAATCTTGGGTGTGTGTTTTATGTTGGCTCATTGCCTAGCACTCTCCCACTGAGACCCAAAGCTTCCCAAAGTCTGGTGATGGTAGTCTTTCTCTGTGTAGAGTCCCAGACTGTGGCTTTTCGCCCTGTAGATCTCTGATGGGGACAGAAAACACTTGTTTCAGAGTCTCGACCCAACCTGCTCAAATACCCAGCTAAGATGTCTCCATCAGTACTCTTCCGTTGGCGACTTTTCTCTGGGACCCCCCCCCCCAGCAGTTCTTTCCCCCACCCGGCCCCCACCCCATGAGAACAGCCTCACAGACTACAGTGTGTTTATTGTATCTGAGCCAAAGAGGAACCTGTTATGATAGTGACGGCAGGGAGGAGGGGCAGGAGCAGGGAAATTGGGGTCTGTATTCTGTGTAATGGTCGAGTACCCCTGATCACCACACTGCTACCTCGTTCGGAGAACAGGCCGTGAGGTTTGTTGTGTAAGATCTACCAGAGCCTCTTGTTGAGCACTGTCTTCAGTGGCGGGGCAGGGGACACGCTCTGATACATTTGGTCACAGAACCGCCTTCTGATGTCTTGCTGCTTCCCCTTCCTGTCTGTCTCTTGCAGTGGATGATGAAGATGCCACAGTTAACAAGATTGCGTGAGTGTCAATGTCCTCAAGCCCGACTCCAGTGACTTAGGAGCTGGGATCTAGAGTCCCCTGGAGGCAGGAGAGAAGGCGCTGTCACCCAGCCAGCAGAGAGTTTCTACTTCTGCCCGTGTCTGCTGCTTGCTGCTTTCCCTCATCGCAGGGACGCTAGGAAAGCTGCCGCTCCTGTCTCCCTGGTTAGGCTAGGAGTGTCACCATCAGGATGTTGGCTAGGGCCTGAGTCACCAGGAAATGGCTGCAGCTTGGCTTCACCTCCCAACTGTCAACGTGGGTGGGGAATGGAGGGGGAGACAGGTCAATGGAATCAGGACAGGGCTTGGTGAAGATTAAAAACCCCTGAGGGGTCAGAGAAACCATGTCTCGATCCCCTGCCCCCCGCTTCAAAACAAAACAAACCCCTGAGTACAAAGACTGTTTAGAAGAGAGGCCTCCTTATAGGCACTGCCCAGGCAGTGGTGGCACCTACAGAGGAATATGGAGATGCCCTCTGCACTGACAGACGAAAGGCACTAGTCTTCTTTTGTGAATTTGTTTCCAGCTGGTGCAGCCCTTGGCACAGGCATTGCCTATGAGGTTGGCTTTTAGCTGGCCTTTATCCTCTGTGCTTATGCCTTCTTAAAGGGTATACCATTTGGAGTGACTGAGCTCTTACCCAAAAAGGCAAGCCCAGAACCTGGATCCCTAAGCAGAGAGAAGCCATGCCCCTTGCTTTGTTAGCCCTGTAGGATATATGGGGAGGGTCACAGTCCTGGGATAGCCCAGACAAGTGACATCGCAGGTAATCGGGTACCCATGAATGCCTGAGCTGTGCCCATCCTATGTGCCAAGGCTACCCTGTAGGTGAGGGCTAGCCTGGGATGGCAGTGGGCAGAGCTCAGGTGGATAGCTCCTTCCCCTGGCTTCAGTTGGCTCTAAAAGCCCTGGGTGCCCTTGGGAAAGAAATGGTTTCTAGGGCAGCAGGGACAGCGGGTGCTGGGCTGACATACCCTCTTCCCCTGGTAGGCTGGAGCTATGCACCTTTACCCTGGCGGTTGCCCTGGGCGCTGTCTTACTCCTGCCGTTCTCCATCATCAGCAACGAGGTGCTGCTCTCCTTGCCACGCAACTACTACATCCAGTGGCTCAACGGCTCGCTCATCCATGGTATGTGGCTGGACCAGCACGTGGTGTGGGAAGCAGGGTGGGCAATCAGGAGACCCAGCAGGCAGGCAGGCAGGCAGCCTCCGGCTCGGGACTCAGCAGGCACACCCCCACCTGTCGATCGGCCTCTCAGTGACCAGCTCTGATTTTTCTTTTTGGCTCTAGGTCTCTGGAACCTCGTTTTCCTCTTCTCCAATCTGTCCCTCGTCTTTCTTATGCCCTTTGCATATTTCTTCACAGAGTCTGAAGGCTTTGCTGGCTCCAGAAAGGTAAGCAGGGAATGTGTCAGTCAACCCGAGTCAGAGAGCTAGGGAGCTGGCATCAGCAGATAGTTTGTAGCTTTCAGTCAGAGTTAAGGGCTGGAACAAGGAGCCTGAGGCTGTAGTGACATGAGAAGTCAGTGTCGAGGCCCCATCCTTTGTAGAACCATTGAGAGTTAAAATTGAGACAAAGATCTCTTAGCAGGAGAGTTACTATCTCACTGTTGTAGCCACTGTGCCAAAGGTGAGAGGAAGCATAGGGATTCCAGGCTTATCCCGCTGCCTCCTGCGTCCCTGCTGATCCTTGCATTGAGCAGGCTGACCCAGAAGTGAGAGGAGAGCACTAGTGCTGCCGAAATCAGGAGACTGAAGGTGTCTGGGGGTGGGGCTTACAAGTGATTAGAGAGAAATACTCCTCCTATCTTGTGAGTTCTTGGCCCCCCAGGCCCAGGCACAGCTCTGGGCTCCCTCCTCCCTGATGTTGGTTGACCCTTTGCTCTGCTTTCCTCATTTCTTCCCATTGTAGGGTGTCCTGGGCCGGGTCTACGAGACAGTGGTGATGTTGATCCTCCTCACGCTGCTTGTACTGGGCATGGTGTGGGTGGCATCTGCCATTGTAGACAATGACAAGGCCAGCAGGGAGTCACTCTACGGTGAGGATTAAACTGTCTGTCACTGCCTTAAAGGAGAGAGTCTTGGCTCACACAGATTCAGAGGTTTCAGGCTGTGCTCATCCAGATCTGGTTTCCGGGGCTGTGGTGAAGCAGGAGCTCAGGTGCTGCCAGGCCCACAAATCTATGCATGGCCGCAGCTCTGTGCTCCTGTTACTCCCTAAAGCACCACTCTGCACACTGCAGTGGCCACCAAACCTTCAACAGTCATGCTTTGGTTTTTTGTTTGATTGTTTTATGAGACAGAGTTTCTCTGTGTAGCCCTGGATCTCACTTTATAGGCTGGCCCTGAACTCAAGAGCTCTGTCTGCTTCTGCCTCCTGAGTATTGGGATTAAAGGTGCCACCACTGCCTGGCCAAACACTCAAGTTGTGAAAGACCCTTTATTTAAACCAACACAGCTCCAGTGTTTTTCTCTCTTTTTTTTTTTTTTTTTTTAAAGATTTATTATTATATCTAAGTATACTGTAGCTGTCTTCAGACACACAGGGAGAGAGCATCAGATCTCTTTACGGATGGTTGTGAGCCACCATGTGGTTTCTGGGATTTGAACTCAGGACCTTTGGAAGAGCAGTCAGTGCTCTTAACCGCTGAGCCATCTCTCCAGCCCTTTTTCCTCTTTTTTATTTTTTATTTTTTTTGGTTTTTGGTTTTTCGAGACAGGGTTTCTCTGTGTAGCCCTGGCTGTCCTGGAACTCACTCTGTAGACCAGGCTGGCCTCAAACTCAGAAATCCGCCTGCCTCTGCCTCTGCCTCCCAAGTGCTGGGATTAAAGGCATGCGCCACCATGCCCCGCTCCTCTTTTTTAAAGATTTACTTTTATGTGTGTGTGTGTGCTTCCCCTGTCTGTGAACCACATCTGTGCAGTGCCTACAGAAGCCAGAAAAGGTCACTGGGTCCTCTGGATCTGGAATTAGAGGTGATGGTGAGCTGGCTTATGGGTGCCAGGAACTGAACCTGGGACCTCTAGAAGAGCACCCAGCTCTTAAGTGGTCTTAACCACTGAGCCACCCATCTCCCCCATTGTTCCTCCTAAGACTGACTCTTTAGAGCTTGTAATTTGAGCTCCAGAGATTAAGTCAGGGTCACTGCCTTGGTTCATGGATTTATATAGTGAGTTTGAGGCCATTCAGGGCTATAGAGAAAGATGCTGTCTTAAAAACAAAAGAAAAGGGGCTGGAGAGATGGCTCAGCTGTTAAGAGCACTGGTGTTTCTTTAGGGGACCTGGGTTCAATTTCTAGCACTCACATGGGACTCCACAATTGTATATAACACTGGTTCTAGAGGATCCATTGGACCAGGGATGCATGTGGTTCACATAACTGGCTCTTCAGTTAGCCGTGTGCATTTATTTTATTTTATTTTATTTTTCGAGAGACAGGGTTTCTTTGTATAGCCCTGGCTGTCCTGGAACTCACTTTATAGACCCGGCTGACCTCAAATTCAGAAATCCACCTGCCTCTGCCTCCTGAGGGCCGGGATTAAAGGCGTGCGCCACCACGCCAGGCTAGCCGTGTGCATTTAATCAGCTGTAGTCCTCTTAAAGTGGAAAGGACTATCACCTCTTCTGTAGGCTAGAGTTCCAAACTGAGAGACTGTGTACACATTCAACATAGAGAGGACCCCTTGTATACAGTGACTTAAGAGATAAGTAATCAGCTGGGCGGTGGTGGCGCACGCCTTTAATCCCAGCTCTCTGGAGGCAGAGGCAGGTGGATTTCTGAGTTCAAGGCCAGCCTGGTCTACAGTGTGAGTTCCAGGACAGCCAGGGCTGCACAGAGAAACCCTGAAGATAAGTAATCAGCCTGGCTTGGTAGCACACAGGTTAACCCCAGCATTCAGGAGGCAGGGGCAGGCAGATCTCTGAGTTCCAGCCAGGGGGCTTTAAAACAGGTGAGACCTGTTTTAAAATATATAAATAATAGATGATAAACAGTTGTAAAGCCCGGGCTGTCCGTGAAATCTTTCCACGTCAACGTCCTGGTTCTCCTAGGATCACAGGTATAGGTCACTATCCCTGGCCTCCCATCTTAGAATTGAGAAGTTTCATTGCAATATCTGCCTTGCCTAACAAGGGAGAGGATCTGGCTACAGGTTACCACTGGTCACCTGCATCAGATGGCAGCTGTCCTCTTGTATAAGTGAGGATCCTTAGTGTACCCACTGCTCCATCTGTAACCCTGTGCTACGTGACTGTAGGTGTCTGACATGTGTTCTTGTCTAGACCCTGAGCCCTGTCACCTCCTAGAGATCAGACATGAGCAAGACAAGTTGACATGCCTTTTATTGTCCTAGACTTCTGGGAGTACTACCTTCCCTATCTCTACTCCTGCATCTCCTTCCTCGGAGTTCTGCTGCTTCTGGGTGAGTGTCAGAATCTGGGAGAGGAAGAGGGCATTTCGGGCATCAGTCAGGGAGGAAGGGGGTGGGGAGGGAGTGAAAGGTGTGGCATGTGACTGACCAGCTCTTGTGCCTACAGTGTGCACTCCACTAGGTCTCGCCCGAATGTTCTCTGTCACTGGGAAGTTGCTGGTCAAGCCCCGGGTATGTAGTGCTCCCTGCCTCTTGCTCAGGGTCAGTTTCCTACATCTGAGACCAAACCATGAAATGGACCTACAGTTGTGTTGTGCACAGCTTGCAGAAGGCCACACCCTTGCTTGGCTTCTGTGTCCCCCACCCCCACCCCACCCCCTTCCCTTCATCTGGAGTTGGTCAGAACACAGGGAATCGGAAGGGGTACAAGCTGCTGGGCACAGGATGGTACACGCGAGTTGGAGGAGAGCTGTCAGGATCGGGAGCCTCTGACAGCTCCTCCCTGTCCTCTGCCCTCAGCTACTGGAAGACCTGGAAGAACAACTGAACTGCTCAGCCTTTGAGGAGGCAGCTCTGACTCGAAGAATCTGCAGTGAGTCTAAATCCCCCCTTGCTTGGGAGGTGGTGGCCCAGCCTTGGCAAGGACTGAGTACTGGAGGGAAGTGTGTCCTCTGCCCTCAGATCCCACCTCCTGCTGGCTGCCACTGGACATGGAACTGCTGCATAGACAGGTCCTGGCTCTGCAGGCACAGAGGGTCCTCTTGGGTATGTGACCTGGTAGTTTACCCAAGGAAAGTTGTTCCTTGTTCCAAGTACTTACTAACGACCTCCCATCCCCTCACAGAAAAGCGTCGGAAGGCGTCAGCCTGGCAAAGGAACCTGGGCTACCCTCTGGCCATGTTGTGCTTGCTGGTGCTGACGGTGGGTTCACATGCCTTAGTGGGACCTTGGTACTTTAGCTTCCTCTGGGATGACAAAGGTGTACGCTGTCATGGCTGTCAGCCATAGTAGAAGTTGCCACTAAGAGGGCCTACCTTATGTGCTGCCAAGTACAACTGACTTGGCCTATATCACACAAAGTCATTGGGGAGGTGAGGTATACAGACTTGCCTTGGAGTGAGAGTAAATTAGGACTTCATCTCATGTGGGGGAGGGGCGGGGGGGCGGTTGTGCTGGCGACTGACCCAGCACTTTGCACGTGTTAGTCAAGTGCTCGCAGAGCCTCCCCTTCCCATCCCTGTAGGTATGCTCTTTCTAGTTAGTCTTTTGCGGTCCCCCATTTGGAAGGAGTTCACTGAGTACCGTCCTTAAAGGGCTATGAGTAATGCTAACAGCAGCCTGGTGGGAAGCTGAGTATGCTGAAAGTGCTAAATGAAGAGAGTGCTTTTAGCTCACCTGTGGGCGGAGCGGGGATGATGGGAGTGGTGACCTTGCTGCACACAGGGCCTGTCTGTCCTCATCGTGGCCGTCCACATCCTAGAGCTGCTCATCGATGAGGCTGCCATGCCGCGGGGCATGCAGGTACGGGCTAGAGGCTTAACTCAGAAAGGGTGGGGAGGCTGGCTAGAGTGTCTCGTGTTGTTATCCTACTGAAGCAGGTGGATTGCCACAAGTTCCAGGCCAGAATGGGCTATGGGGTCAAAGTTCCACCAGTTTGTACTGCAGCAGGTAGGGGGAGGTTGGAGAGAGAGACAGTCGAGGAGAGGACAGAGGGAAGGCTAGGTGGTCCTGGTGTTCGGAGTGGGGTTGTCTGTCTGTCTGTCTCTCACTAATGCCACCCCATCCACAGGATGCTGCCCTAGGCCAGGTCTCCTTCTCCAAACTGGGATCCTTCGGCGCCATCATCCAGGTTGTACTGATATTGTATCCTTCTGGGACTCCTGTGGCCTCTGCCCACCATACCTGCCTCTGGGTCTCTTAATAGACCCCTGGGAGCACTGGGGAGACCAGGGAGGCCGCATGTCTTCAGCTAACATGGGCTCAGAAAGAAGGACATACTTGGTCTTGAGGACTGGGAAGATAACTCAGTCAGTTAGGGACAGCCAGAAAGACCCGTGGCTGTTCAAGAACCAGTCTAGCCACACTTCAGGGTCGAAATACCCAGCCCCATAAAGTAGGCTGACAGGGTGGGCCAGCAAGGGCCAAGGAAGGACCCAGCCATTCGGAGTGCCTGATGCTCTTTCAAGAGAGCCTGAGTTGAGTTCACAGCCCCCAAGTCAAGTGGCTCACCACTGCCTGTAACTCCAGCTCTTGGACCTGACACTATCTTCTCCCCCCTGCAGGCATCCACATTCACATGCTCATACTGCCCCTCCCCACACTAGATGTATATCTTTTTAAATAATTCATTTTCATGTGCATTGGTGTCTTGCTTGGATGTGTATTAACCCCTGAAACTGGAGTTGCAGACAGTTTTGAGCTGGAAATTGAACTCAGGACCTCTGGGAGAACAGCCAGGGCTCTAACCGCTGAGCCATCTGTCCAGCCCTAGGAAGTATTGTTTTAAAAAAACAGTTCAGTGCCTGCTATGCAAGAAGCCTGATGACCTGAATTCATCCCTGGGAAGTTGTGTGTGCACACATGTGTGTGCAGTGGCACGCAGGTACACAAGAATACAACATAATAGTAAGTAATGTGGAGAATGATAGAAGACACCCAGCCTTGATCTGTGGCCTCTGCACACACGTGTACACATCACACAGAAAACCTTGATCTAGAGAAGGTCTGAGAGAAGCAGTCATTGCTTCTTAGAAGCTGCCAGGTTCTTCCCTAACGCAGTGGCAGTTACCTGATGGTGGCTTCAGTGGCAGGTTTCTACAGCTCTCCACTCTTCGGAAGCCTGAGGCCTAGGTGGCATGACACATCGATGACACAGGTACCCAGCTGGGCGCTGGCAGCTTTGTTGTTGTTGTTGTTGTGTCCCCACTCCCCCTGAGACAGGGTTTCTCTGTGTAACAGCCCTGGCTGTCCTGGAACTCAGAGATCCTCCTGCCTCTGCCTCCCAAATGCTGCCGTGCTCACGGCTCTTGTCACCTGCTCACGGCTCTTGTCACCTTTCCTCTTCTCTGCTCCCATTCAGATCATTGGGAACTGTGTCTGCCTCCTGGTCCTCAGCTCAGCACTCCCTGTCTTCTCCAGAACCCTTGGTGAGTAGTGAAGGGGGAGGGGCAGCAGGCTGAGCTTAGTGGGAGTGTCAGGCCTCAGCTACACAGGGAAACCCTGTAACTAAGGAAAACTGCTCAGGTCTTACTAATCATCCTGTCCGAGCCTCCACAGTGCTAGGAACTATCTCTTCAGTACCTTTCTTTTCATTTTTAAGATGACGTTTATTTATTTTATGTGTATGGGAACTGTATCAGACAACAACTTGCAGGAGTTGGTTCTTCCTTTGGACCATGTGGGGAATTGAACTCAGGCTGTCAGCTTGGCAGCAAGTGTCTACCCCCTGAGCCATCTCTCTTGGCCCACGTTTTGTAATTTTGGGTTAGGAATGTTCAACACGTGCTTTCTCTTCTATGCCATAGGAATTTGGAGGAAATTAAGCTTACTGGTCCATTAGTTATTTCCAACGGAAGCAGTCAGAATGTGTATTTAAATGCGGGTTCAGGTCTGTGACTTGAGAAGGTTGTGACGGGGTTTAGATGTTAGGCATGGTGGCTTACACTTACAGTCCTGGGGGACTGGCAGCAAAAGAATGCCGAGTTGTTCGCATCCTCAGCTGCTTCAGTGGTGAGTGGTTTAAGAGCGCCTGGTACAAGCAGACATGATGTATACTGACTTCATAGTCATAGTCTCTTGTTTTCTGATTACATGGAAGGAACAGGTCCAGAGCATGTAAGGAACTTGCCCTGTGTCCCTCGGCTGTCCAGAAGTGGAACCGGGATAGGAAGCAGTGTGATGACTGCACTCTGCTGTGCACTGGTGGAAACTTAACTGCCAGCCAACCTGTAGCTTTCTAGTCAGGAACCACTTATAGTCCTGGGAGCCTAGAGCTCCCTGAGGCTACAGGGAGCCCCGCTGAAAGAGAGGATACAACTCTGGGAGGGGGAACAGCAACGAACATAGCTACAGATACATTCAGTAGTCCTGCTCTGGCCTAGGCGTGGGCTTGGGAGGCATGCACAGCAGATGCTAGGTAATGTTCGGTCGTGGCCACTAGGAGGCAGCAGAAAGTTGGTTTCCTTTGAGGAGAGGGTTTGGGGGATTTCCCCCTTCTGATTGCGGACTTTGTACTTCAGGGCTGACACGCTTTGACCTGCTGGGTGACTTTGGACGCTTCAACTGGCTAGGCAATTTCTACATCGTGTTTCTCTACAATGCAGCCTTTGCTGGCCTCACCACACTCTGTCTGGTGAAGACCTTCACTGCAGCCGTGAGGGCAGAGCTGATTCGAGCCTTTGGTAAGGGAGTGTGGAGCATGGGCTGGCTGGCAGGAAGTTCATGCTGAAGCAGGGGTGGCCCCAGCAGAGAAAAGGGTGTGCTCCCTGTTTATAGGTCACCCATCTCTTTCACCCGTTGTTCTGTCCTGTCGCCTCACCTCTGAGGAGCTGACCCGTGCCCCCTCTCACTGCCTACCCTCTCTTTTCCAGGGCTGGACAGACTGCCACTGCCTGTCTCTGGTTTTCCCCGGGCCTCTAGGAAGAAGCAGCATCAATGACCTCCAGCTGGGGCCTGAGAAGGAGAAAACTGGGCAATGCCTAGGCCTGGTGGCAGGCCCCAGGTGGCTGGACCTCAGGACCTGGAATCTGAGAGAGTAGGTGACAGAGGGGACAGACCGTCTGCACTGTTGCTTAATCTGAGCCAGAGTTTGGGACCCTGCTGGCCTCCTGCCTTTTCAGATGTAGCTGTGGCCTGAGCATCCATCCGGTAGAGCTGGGGGACTCGCTCTAGTTCCTGGTCCCAAATACGTTTACACATCTATCTGCCTCAATCCTGTTCCAGGCCATGCCTGAAGCCATGTTTACATGATTTGATGTGCAATAGGGTGGGTGGGAGTTGGGGGACTGGGCCAGGGTTAGGTTCTAGAGATAGGCTATCTTCCTTGCCTCTGGCCCAGAAGAGCCGATGCACTGTGCTAGCCTGTAGAGGGTTTTGGACCACTGGAGAGACCAAGGGTGCTGGGAGGAGGCGGCTGCACCCACGAGCAATAAAGTTGTTCCCAGGGTTTTCTTGGTTCTTTTGTAAAGAGCCTGTCTCTGTGTCTATTTGAGTACCCTGTTCCAACCAGTCCTGAGCCATTCTCGGCCATTCCTTTCTCTCTGTAGAGCTGTCAATCTGGTGTCTGGCCAGACAGTTCTGCAGAGGGCTGTCATTCTGCCCACAGCTTTACTTGGGCTACCTCTGCTGGGAGTAGCAACCCACCCCCTCTAACCACTCAGGGAGCAGAGGCAGGCAGGTGTATGATTTTTGTGAGGCCAGCCTAGTCTACATTGGAAGTTACAGGCCAGCCCAGGTTACATGGTGAGCCCTCATGTTCAATACCCCCTCCTCCCAAAAGTTGGCTGGTCTTCTGAACTCTCCCCGCTACTTGGGGCTTTGTTTCTATACCTTGGGAGTTGGGCATGCGCACACACTTAAGATGCCATCCCCCTGCCCACCTGCAGCCCTCACCTCCCAGCAGGCAGCAGCAGCTGGCTGTAAAGAGTCCTGGCTGGCAATGTTCTATTCCTACCTCAGAAGAACCTGAGTCCAGCTGTGTAGACTGTCAATTCCTTGATGTCCTCCTGTGTTGAGGAAGGAACAAACCTGTAGACCTCTACAGACTGTACACTGCACAACTTCAGAGGCCACCAGTTTCCCTCAGTTGTTTATAAGTACTGTTGTTTGTTTTGTTTGACCCAGGGTGTAGCCCCTTGCTGTCCTGAAACTCGTGCTATGGATCCGGCTGGCCTTGAACTCCCAAAGATCCACATGCCCCTGTCTGTTTAGTGCTAGGATTAAAGGCCATATCTGGGCATAGAATTCTTTAAAATTTAACTATTGGGGTCAAGAAGATATCATGGTGTCTATGTATGGAGTTAATCGGATAACTTTGCTTCCGTTGTGTGGATCCTGGGGAATCAAACTCAATGCCTCTGTCTGCTGAGCTAGCCCCGCTGGCCTTGGCAATCCTGGGTCCAGCAAACCTGGACCTATGCTTGTTAAGCAGCCTCAATACCATGGAGCTGCCTTCCCGTCTCTAAGACCATTTCCTTGTAAGTGGAAGACAGGCATCAGCGGGGTCCCCACTGTACCCCACTTTTTCTAGTTTGTACAATCACTGAGTGCTAGCCTTGGAACTGGGTGAGGGAGGGCAAACATGGAATACAAAAAGTGTAGATTCCACAAATACTTGCCAAGCGCAGTACTTTAAGCTAGACTGGATGGCCTTGGAAATGCATGATAAACCAGCTGGTGCTGAAAGCTGCTTTGTCTGAAAGGTGCCGGATCTTCTAATACCATAGTACCCGGGCAGTTTATTGCTGCCCTACAGTGGTACATTGGAAGCGGTTTTTGTTTTGTGTGTGTGTGTGTATACACTCATGCTCACACATCTAAGTGTAGAGGGCAGAGAACAACTTGTTTCCATTTTCCCTTTTACCATGTGGATTCAGACTGGAATCGGGTAGTCAGGCTCGGTAGTGCTTTTACATACTGAGCCATGTCCCCAGCCTTGTCTTGCTTTGAGACAGTCTCATATGTAGCCTCCGCTGGCCTAGAACTCAATATGTAAAGCAGACTAGGCTGGTCTCCAAATCACAGAGGTTAAGAGCACTGTCTTTCCTTCCAGAGGTCCTGAGATCAATTCCCAGCAACCACATGGTGGCTCACAACCATCTGTAGTATGATATGATGCCGTCTTCTGGCAAGCAGGTGTACATACAGATAGAACACTCGTATATGTAAAATAAAAATAAAAATTTATTTTTTTAGCTTACATGTCTGAGTGACTTTGCATGGATGTTCTATGTACCATGTGCATGCCTGGCGCCTCCTAGAGTCCAGAAGAGGGCATCCTATTCTTTGGAATTGGAACTGCAAAAAGTTGTGAACCACCGTGTGGGTGCCAAGAGCCAAGCACAGGTCTTACTGCATTAACAGCAAGTGCTTCTAACCGAGCAGCCTTTCTAGCCCTAAAGATCTACTATTTATTCGTGTATGTGTGCGTACACATGCCCATGGATGCTAGGAAATGGTGTTGGACCCCTAGAGCTGAGTCATGGTCAGCTGTGAGCTATGGGTCCTCTGTAAGAGCAGAGTGAGCTCTGACATGCTGGGATGTCTCTCTTACATTTGAATTGGCTTTAAAACTTTTAGATTTTGTTTTTATTTATGTGTCCCGAGTATTTTGCCTGAATGAATATCTGTGTGCCATGGGAGTTCAGTGCCTGTGGTGGCCTTAAGAAAGGTGTTGGATCCCCTGGTATTGGAAACACAGACTAATGATCAGCTGCCAAGTGGGTGCTGGGAATTAAACCTCTGTCCTTTGGAAAAGCAGCTGACCCCTCTCTCCACCTTTATGATAGCAAACAGGGTTTGTTATTGTCATGACTGCTTTTTGGCAGCTTGAAACAAATCTAGACGTGGGAAAAAGAGAATCTTAATTGAGAAGATACCTCCATAAGATTGATCTATAGGTAGATCTTCAGAGCATTTTCTTTAACAACTGGTGTGGGAGGGCCCAGCCCACTGTGGGCAGTGCTACCACGCCCCCTGCAGGTGGTCCTGGGTTGCATAAGAAAACAGGCTGAGCAAGCCAGGAGGAGCAAGCCTGCCTCTGTAGCTTCTGTCTCAGGCCCTTCCTCCAGGTTCCTGGCTTAAGGTTTTCACTTTGGATTTTTGTGGGTTTGTGTATGTGAGAACTTTATGGGTATGTATGTATATTTACCATGTGTGTGCCTGGTCCCCCAGAAAGTCAGAAGAAGGTTGTCAGACCCCCTGGAACTGGAGTTGTGGATGGTTGTGCACCACCATATGCGAGAGCTGGGAACAGAACCTGGGTCCTCCAGGAAGAGCAGCCAGTGCTCATAATGGCTGAA
Organism: Mus pahari; assembly: GCF_900095145.1. NCBI lineage: Eukaryota > Metazoa > Chordata > Mammalia > Rodentia > Muridae > Mus > Mus pahari. The sequence goes on along the minus strand of NC_034606.1, from coordinate 63,483,084 downwards.
CCATCTCATCTAGTCCCCTTCCTGATGATCTTGTCCTGATTTCCCTTTATAAATGGACTGTGATTGGAACATGTGAGCTGAAATCCTTTTCTCCCCAAGTGGCCTCTGGTTCCCCGTAACTGAATTAAATGCTAGGTAGGAACCCCTGTGGGTTAATGTCTCTGTGATGAGGCCTGAAGGATTTGAAATAGAGTCTGTGGTCCAGAGGGGGAGGAGATAGGCAACCGGAGGAGAAGAGAGCCATCCCCCACAGACCAGGACTTTAGGTGTCCACGGCCCTTTGGCAGCTTCCAAATGACAACTTACTCAGAAGCTGATGTGAAAGCCCAGGACACAGCACAGCAAGACTGAGCCCAGCTTGGCTGCATGCGACCGACCCCGACCATCTCAATCAAAGGGAAATGGGGATGTTGCTCAGTGCATAAAGATCAGTTGTGTGCTTGCCGGGCATATCTGAATCCTGGTTTTTTATTTTATTTTATTTTATTTTATTTTTTTTAGGATTTTTGAGACAGGGTTTCTCTGTATAGCCCTGGCTGTCCTGGAACTCACTTTGTAGATCAGACTGGCCTCGAACTCAGAAATCTGCCTGCCTCTGCCTCCTGAGTGCTGGGATCAAAGGCGTGTGCCACCACGCCCGGCTCTATTTTATTTTTAATTATGTACTTACTTGTTTTGGTTTTTGTTTTTACTTTTGTTCTGTTTTGTTGATGTCTCTCTGTGTTGCCTTGGCAGTCCTGGAACTCACTTTGTAGACCAGGCTAGCCTTAAACTCACAGAGATCTGCCTGCCCCTGATCCCCAAGGACTGAAATTAACACACCACACCACCCCTAACATTTTATCTTATAAGTATGGGTGTTTTGCTTGTACCAATTACATGCCTGTTGCCCGAGGAGACCAGAAGACAGCATTGGACACCCCCNCCCCCCCCCCGCCATGTGGAGTTACAGAGAGAAGGGAGTTAGCCACCCTGTGGGTGCTATGAATCTAACTCAGGTCCTCTGGAAAAGCAGTCAGTGCTCTTAACTGCTGAGCCCTGAAGGCCCTGGTTCTGATCCAAGCACCACATAAACCTGGTGTGGTAGTGCATGACTAATTTCAGTGTTGGGAAGTTAGAGGCCAAAGGAGAAAACATTCAAGGTCAGCCTTCTCTGTGAAGTGAGTTTGAGACCAGGCCTGAACTACAGTAGATTCTGTCAGAAGGAGAGGAGGGATAAAAAGTGACCGTTGGGTATCTGGCAACCGTTTAAGAGGACATAAAACTTGGAAAGTCCTGACCTGGCAAGGTAAACACCAGGTAAAAGCACTTGCCACACAAGCCTGACCAACCTGAGTGCAATCCCTAGAACCCGCTGGGAAAGGAGGAAGCGGACTCCCAAAGGTCCTCTGACCTCCACAGGCGATAGCCGGCATATACAAACACAGACGCAGTAGGTTTAGCACTCGGGAGGCAGAGGCAGGCGGGTTTCTGAGTTTGAGGCCAGCCTGGTCTACAAAGTGAGTTCCAGGACGGCCAGGGCTATACAGAGAAACCCTGTTTCAAAAAAAAAAAAAGTTCCAAACTGGATTATGAGTGTCAGGCTCTGTTCCCAAGAAGATATAAAACCACCAAGGAAAATGATCCTCTGGGATCTTTGCTTGGTTATGGATGAGTGTTGAGAGAAATCGGGGAGACTTGAGGAGGAGCAGGGAGAAGGAAGGCTTTGATGGCTTGCCCAAAGGGCTTGGATGGCCTTGGAACTCAGACTTCCCAAAGGACAGCATAGGGCATGGTGTGCCAGGGTAGACTTTAGGAGAGCAAAGACTAGTGCCCAGGAAGATAGTTTGGTGCCTAATTTAGACTCGGAGGTAGAAGGATGCTTATCCAGGCAGCCAGGACTCTAAAGCTTCAGGGATTTCCTAAGCAGGTGCCTGCCTGGTTTCCAGGATGGGACACACTTCAGTGGAGTAATGGAACAGTGGTGTCCAGTGGTGACTGCTAGATCCCCCGCCCCGGTGGGAGGGGGCGGGACAGCCCTGGGAGAAGGGCGGGGGGCGGGGCCCGGGACCACTTAAGGCGGAGTCAGGGCGTTTCTGGGAGCCCGGGAGCGGGGCAGCAGAGACCGGCTGGGCTGGCACTCACCCTCGACCCACCTGCTCTGTAATGGTAGTCTATCAGTAGTAGGTTCCAGGTTCCCCAGGGCATGTAGGCAGAGTTAGCGGCTGCCAAGTGTTCAGAGCCACAGCTCTCCAGGTACTCTGGGGACCTTCTCTATCTGCGGTGCTCTTTAGCTCCTGCGGAGATGCCCAATTGACAGGAGAGCCAGTGAGGACAAGAACGCTCCCTTTCGACCCAAGTCCACTGCACCCATGGCTCTGCCGGCCAGTCTGATGCCCCTGTGCTGCTTGGCACTCCTGGCACTATCTGTCCAGAGCTGCGGGCCAGGCCGAGGACCGGTTGGCAGGCGGCGTTATGTGCGCAAGCAACTTGTGCCTCTGCTATACAAGCAGTTTGTGCCCAGTATGCCCGAGCGGACCCTGGGCGCGAGTGGGCCAGCGGAGGGGAGGGTAACAAGGGGGTCGGAGCGCTTCCGGGACCTCGTACCCAACTACAACCCCGACATAATCTTCAAGGATGAGGAGAACAGCGGCGCAGACCGCCTGATGACAGAGGTAAGGAGAGTTTCTCCCCACCCGCTCTACCACACCATCAGCTCCTCAATTTTCCTACCACAACCCTGGAGGATGAACTGTCCCTTCATCCCCAAAGACCCTAAACTAAAATAAAATAAAGTGAGATCTCCTTCATCACACCCTTCAGGAAAGCAAATAACCTGGTGGCTGGCTAGTGGTTTGGAGGTATCCAACCTGGGAGAGAGTCTGGGATGGGGAGGGGGAGGAGGAACTGCCGAGTGAGAGTGAATCTGGGAGAGGCTGGAGCGCGAGGGCGGGGAAAGGAGGATGGCGGCAGGCGAGACGGGAAATGGCTGAGGCGTGGACCGGGGGTCAGTCACTGAGCCAGGCAGGAAGGGCTGGGGTGAGCTGGGGGCCAGGAGCTGGCTAGGATAGGTAGCCTGCATAAGGCTTTACACTTAGCCTGGCTCTTGGCCTAATGTTCAAAAGCTCTGCGAGCCAAAAGAAGGGGGCTGGAAAAGAGATGGGCAAGAGTCAGGTTACCAGACCATCTACCTGGGGATGGGGTGGCCATTGTTCTTCACATGGGAAAGGTAGCCTATACTAGGGTCTAAACAACAGACTTTGGGGTTGGGGGTGACCAAAAAACAGTCCTCAGAAGAGACAAACACACCTGAGAATCAAGGGTTTCTGGGCCATCTAAACTCACCTTAGCTTGAGGACTGACTCTGCTTTGAATAAATAATTCAATTCAGCTACCATTCTGGAGCAAGTGCTACAGAGGGGCCCTGAACCAGTGGGACATGTTTCTCCATCCCACCCCACCTCTCATTTTATATCTGAGAGCTGGGCTTCAAGAGGAAAAGGCAATTTAATCAAAGCCTCACAGCCAAATAGTAGCATTGCTGAGACCAGGTTCAGAACTCCTGGTTCTGAGTCCTATCTACTTTCCATTACACCACCTAATTGTATGTGCAGGGGGCAGGGTAGTGTGTGTGTGTGTGTGTGTGTGTGTGTGTGTGTGTGTATGGATTTCCTCTGACTAACTGCATAGTTTTCCAGGTTATGTGGTTAGGAAAACCTGTACAGGGGAGAAAGAATTTCTCTTCTCTTCTCTTCTCTTCTCTTCTCTTCTCTTCTCTTCTCTTCTCTTCTCTTCTCTTCTCTTCTCTTCTCTTCTCTTTTCTTCTTCTTCTTCTTCTTCTTCTTCTTCTTCTTCTTCTTCTTCTTCTTCTTCTTCTTCNTTCTTCTTCTTCTTCTTCCTTCTCTCTCTCTCTCTCTCTCTCTCTCTCTCTCTCTCTCTCTCTCTCTCTTTCTCTCTTTCTCTCTTTCCTTACTTATTTATTGAGACACTACATAACCCTGACAGGCCTAAAACTTGCTAGGTAGCACTCATAGAAATCCTCCTGCCTCTACCTCCAGATTGCTGGGATGGAAGGTAAGAACCAATTACTCCAAGCCAAGAATCCCCTCTTGTCCCAGTGGTGATGCCATCCTCTTTCCAGTAAATTGGGAAGGAGCTTCCCTTCCTCACCTTGGTCATGGGACATTAAGGTCCTTGCCTCTGGCTGAAACCTGCAGTAGAGGGATAGAACAAGCAACAGGCTTAGGAGGCCTCCAGGGGCCTGGGAAACCCCCCTAACGCACACACCCAGCCCTGCTTATCTCCCACACCCTGACTGCAAAAGGACTCCATTGAGTTGGCTCTGTACTGCGCTACTGCCCCCGCAGGTCAGGGCCCTTTTAGGGGACAAAACGACACAAAGTTAGAAAGAGCTACCACTTGTCCAATGCCTCTGCAGAGGTGAAGTTGACTAGAAAGAAGGGTAGGGGGCAAATGTCCATCTAGCAAACACTTCAGTCCAAGTTCGAGGTGAGAGACAAAGAAAAAAGTTGTTCTCGGCCGGTCCTCCTGCGCTCCTGCTCCCGCCGCGTCCCCGGCTCTGGCGCGCCAAGGTCTCCAACTCCCAGACCGGAGCAGCCAAGATAACTGTGGCCTCCCTCCCCCAGGGTTGCAGGCCCCCGGCTGTGGCTCCTTTCCCTCCACTCCCACCCTGAGCGGGAAAGTGGGGGCAGTTCCACGCCAGGGCAGCTCCATTCTCAGGTGCTTCTGCTCCCACGCCTTTCAGGGATGATTCTGGAACAGAGACGGGCGAGATGGGGGCTCTCAGGACTGACACAGTGGCAGGCTGGCCACGCTGGGGGAGGGGATCTGGCGGGCGGGAGCGGGGACGTAGGGCGCGGCGCTCTGCCCTTTCCTCTCCCTGAGCCGGGGCGGCTGAAAAGCGTCTTTGTAGCTGTAGCTGCTGAGTCCGCTTCTCCCGACGCGTTCCCGGCCTCGAGATTCTCGCTTAGTTAAGTCATCTCGGAGAAAGGCTATTGTGCTTCGTGCAGCCCCCGCCACCCAATCCTTTTTCCAGTAGCCTTGATCCCACGCGGCTCCTCTTGGGCACCTCTGTAGGGGCGCACCCAGACCACCAATGGGTTAACGCTAGAGGCTGAAAGGAGGAGGAGGAAGGAAGGAAGGAAGGAAGGAAGGAAGGAAGCAATGCCCAGTGCCAGGGAAGGCAACCAAACAAAAGATGAATCAGACGGAGGGAGGGCAGCTGGGGCCCGGGGCGGGGGTCAAGCTCAAATAGGGCTAGATTGGGGAGCCAGGCCCTCCCTAGCCAAACTTCCATTCTCCCTCTCTACTACAGTTCTCTCTGATTGGGATGAGATCATGGAACAAATAGGGGTGAGGGGCGAGCACTGAGAATGGGTGAATAACTAGGTATGTACAACCCCTCTCAACCTCAGACGGGTTCGGTTCTCCAAGCATGCCCAGGCAAGGGAGTACAGACTGGTGACTGCACCTATTCAGATCCTCTCTTCCCCACGACTCCCAAACGCTGGGAGGGAGTGAAATGGATCCAGAGAATAAAGATGTTTTAATGGTCGCTTCTGCCTCGCCCTTCCTCATCTTGCTTGGAGATGGTGGGAAGTGGGAAACCCGCTTCTTTATCCCCCCTCCCCCATTAGCGTTGCAAAGAGCGGGTGAATGCTCTAGCCATCGCGGTGATGAACATGTGGCCCGGAGTACGCCTACGTGTGACTGAAGGCTGGGACGAAGACGGCCACCACGCACAGGATTCACTCCACTACGAAGGCCGCGCCTTGGACATCACCACGTCTGACCGTGACCGTAATAAGTATGGTTTGTTGGCGCGCCTAGCTGTGGAAGCCGGATTCGACTGGGTCTACTACGAGTCCCGCAACCACATCCACGTGTCGGTCAAAGCTGGTACAGTAGAGGCCAGATGATGGTCCATCCAAAGGGAGCTCTACCATAGCTTTCTTGCTACCCTAAGGGAGACCAACCAGGCTAATGCTTGTAAAAACACTTTTCCATTTCCACTCCTGGTGGGGATAGATCCCTGGGAAATTAAGCTGTCCCGAGGCTGGTGAGATCTACATTGGGCTTGACCCACATCTTGACTGTACTTGCACTGGCTGATCTGGACTTAATCCTTTTTATGATTGTGGCTTGCAGATAACTCACTGGCGGTCCGAGCTGGAGGCTGCTTTCCGGGAAATGCCACGGTGCGCTTGCGGAGCGGCGAACGGAAGGGACTGCGGGAACTCCATCGTGGTGACTGGGTACTGGCCGCTGATGCAGCGGGCCGAGTGGTACCTACGCCAGTGCTGCTCTTCCTGGACCGGGATCTGCAGCGCCGCGCCTCGTTCGTGGCTGTGGAGACCGAGAGGCCTCCGCGCAAACTGTTGCTCACACCCTGGCATCTGGTGTTCGCCGCTCGCGGGCCAGCGCCTGCTCCAGGTGACTTTGCACCGGTGTTCGCGCGCCGCTTACGTGCTGGCGACTCAGTGCTGGCTCCTGGCGGGGACGCGCTCCGGCCGGCGCGCGTAGCCCGCGTGGCGCGCGAGGAAGCCGTGGGCGTGTTCGCACCGCTCACTGCGCACGGGACGCTGCTGGTCAACGACGTCCTCGCCTCCTGCTACGCTGTTCTAGAGAGTCACCAGTGGGCCCACCGCGCCTTTGCCCCTTTGAGGCTGCTGCACGCGCTCGGGGCTCTGCTCCCTGGGGGTGCAGTCCAGCCGACTGGCATGCATTGGTACTCTCGCCTTCTTTACAGCTTGGCGGAGGAGTTAATGGGCTGAGCTTCCAAGGACAGAAGTCCTCCAGGCTCTACAGGAAACCGAAGCCCCGAGGGACCTGCTGGCTGAGATCTGGGGATGTGGGCAGCAGGTGAAGCTGATAGGGAGAGAGGATGAGAAAGAGAGAGAGAGAAAGGTGGGCTGTGCTAGGAACTTCTTGGTTTAGGCAACTTTTACCCGAGAGTGGTGTCTGGTCCTTGGTAACTGGGTTTGCTGGTAGGCACTCTTTGCCGAGGACTTTATTGTGTCTTCCCCAGTCGCACCGGATAATTTTATTTTCTATTTATAATTTGTAATATGATGACCTGCTTGCCCAGCCCACCAAGGTGAGGTCCTGGAGCTTGGCTTTAACACTGTCTGACCCGGCCAGCCAACCCAAGGGCTCACACCCTCACTTTTCCCTGCAGGTGGGTTAATAAAGGGAAGGCTTTATTGGAAACCACCTTCACTTGGGCGACTCACCTCCAAAGAGGTGGAGAACCCAGACTAACCCGAGTCCACACCTTACTTCCAACTTGCCCTTCTTCCTCAGCAGGATCTTCCAAACCCTCTTGCTGCAAAGGGTGTTCCAACCTGTCAGCAATAGCCCAGCAATGTCCTGCCCCTTTTAAGGTACTGGTTCCACCCCTAGTCGGGACCAGAACTTCCTTTGTGAGGATGCATACCAACTGTGAGTGTGGTGGGACTTTCCAAGGGAGCATGAGGAGCACTTGGAGTCTTCTATTGTTAGCTGTTCTGGCCTATCCCTGTAGGCTGTCATCGGCCCTGTGGTCATCCTGCCTGCTGAAAAGGTCTGACTATTTTCTGGGATTTTTGGTAGGCCAACTGGTGAACCATGGGTGTTCCTTACAATCCACCACATATTTGTGGCCAAAATAAAGATTCTAGAGTGATCAGGAATGGTGGTCAAATTCCAGGAGTACATACTTGTAATCCCAACACTTTGGAGATGGGGAAAGATAGAACAGGAGGAGGATCATGAATGTAAGGCTAACCTGGGCTGCACAGTAGAACACACACACACACACACACACACACACACACACACACACA